>NC_047099.1:6383825-6658035 GCF_902459505.1 Geotrypetes seraphini | reverse complement strand
AAGCATAAAACAAATACTGAGCAAATACATTTTAAATGTTTTGAATGTGATAAGCATAACAACAATGAAGAGATACCTTTTGAATGTTCTGAATGTGATAAGTAAAAAACAATAAAGAGATACCTTAAAGATATTCTGAATGTGATAAGCATAGAAACAATGAAAAGATACCTTTTAAATGTCCCGAATGTGATAAGTATACAGACACATACTGAAGAGATACCTTTTAAATGTTCTGAACGTGATAATCATAAAATCAGTAAAGAGATACCTTTTAAATGTTCTGAATGGGATAATCATAAAAACAATAAAGAGATACTTTTTAAATGTTTTGAACGTGATAATCATAAGAACAATAAATAGATACCTTTTAAATGTTCTGACTGTGATAAGCATAAAACAATGAAAAGATACCTTTTAAATGATCCAAATATTGTAAGTATAAAGACACATATTGAACAGATACTTTTAAAATGTTCTAAATGTGATGTGTCTTTATAGTTATCATATTCAGAACATTTAAAAGGTATCTTTTCATTGTTTTATGCTTATCATATTTAGAACATTTAGAAGGTATCTCTTCAGTGTTTTTATACTTATCACATTTAGAACATTTAAAAGGTATCTATATTGTTCCTATGCTTGTGACATTCAGAACATTTAAAAGGTATCCCTTCAGTATGTTACTGTATACTTATCACATTCGGGACATTTAAAAGGTATCTTTTCATTATTTTTATGCTTATCACATTCAGAACATTTAAAAGGTCTTTATACTCATCACATTTAGAACATTGAAAAGGTATCTCTTTGTTGTTTATATGTGACATTCAGAATATTTAAAAGGTATCTCTTCAGTATGTGTCTGTATACTTATCACATTCGTGACATTTAAAAAGTATCTTTTCATTGTTTTTATGATTATCACATTCAGAACATTTAAAAGGTATCTCTTTATTTTTTTATACTTGTGACATTCAGAACGTTTAGAAGGTATCTCCTCAGTGTCTTTATACTTATCACATTTAGAACATTTAAAATGTATCTGTTCAGTGTCTTTATACTTATCACATTCAGAACGTTTAAAATGTATTTCTTCAGTATCTTTATACTTATCACATTCAAGACATTTAAAAGGTATCTTTTCATTGTTTTTATGATTATCACATTCAGAACATTTACAAGGTATCTCTATATTGGTTTTATACTTATCACATTTAGAACATTGAAAAGGTATCTCTTCAGCATATGTCTTTATACTTATCATATTCATAACATTTAAAAGATATCTCTTCATTGTTTTTATGCTTATCACATTAAGAACATATAAAAGGTATCCCTTTAGTATGTTACTGTATACTTATCACATTCGGGACTTTTAAAAGGTATCTTTTCATTATTTTTATACTTATCACATTTAGAACATTGAAAAGGTATCTCTTTATTGTTTATATGTGAATTTCAGAATATTTATAAGGTATCTCTTCAGTATGTGTCTGTATACTTATCACATTCAGGACATTTAAAAGGTATCTATTCAGTGTCTTTATACTTATCACATTTAGAACATTGAAAATGTATCTCTTTATTGGTTTTATACTTGTGACATTCAGAACATTTAAAAGGTATCTCTTCAGTGTCTTTATACTTATCACATTTAGAACATTTAAAAGGTATCTCTTCAGTGTCTTTATACTTATCACATTTAGAACATTTAAAAGGTATCTTTATTGTTTCTATGCTTGTGACATTCAGAACATTTAAAAGGTATCCCTTCAGCATGTTACTGTACAATTATCATATTCGGGACATTTAAAAGGTATCTTTTCATTATTTTTATGTTTATCACATTCAGAACATTTAAAAGGTCTTTATACTCATCACATTTAGAACATTGAAAAGGTATCTCTTTGTTGTTTATATGTGACATTCAGAATATTTAAAATGTATCTCTTCAGTATGTGTCTGTATACTTATCACATTCGAGACATTTAAAAAGTATCTTTTCATTGTTTTTATGATTATCACATTCAGAACATTTAAAAGGTATCTCTTTATTTTTTTATACTTGTGACATTCAGAACGTTTAGAAGGTATCTCCTCAGTGTCTTTATACTTATCACATTTAGAACATTTAAAATGTATCTGTTCAGTGTCTTTATACTTATCACATTCAGAACTTTTAAAAGGTATTTCTTCAGTATCTTTATACTTATCACATTTAGAATATTTAAAAGGTATCTCTTTAGTGTTTCTATGCTTGAGACATTCAGAACATTTAAACGGTATCTTTTCATTGTTTCTATACTTATCACATTTAGAACATTGAAAAGGTATCTCTTTATTGTTTATATGTGACATTCCGAATATTTAAAAGGTATCTATTCAGTGTCTTTATACTTATCACAGTTAGAACATTTAAAAGGTATCTCTTTATTGTTTCTATGTTTGTGACATTCAGAACATTTAAAAGGTATCTATTCAGTGTCTTTATACTTATCACATTCAGAACATTAAATCTGTTTCTCTGAAGTATCTCAGAGATGCTCAGTGCTGCCCTCCTGTGGCAAACGTATAGCATAAAGGCTGAACCATTTTTCCCCTATCTGAGCAGAGTTTCAACATTACCTCCACCAGCATGAATAAAAACAGGTGGTTAATGTGGAAACAGAGTGGGAAATGTAAATCAAACAAAAATGGACATTTTTTTTTTTAAGTTCAAAAAAGTTTTATTTATTTTCAAGCTTAGAATAAACAACCAGTAATGGTCAGGAAAGGAGAACTGAAACCAAAGGATAAGAAATTGGAAATTGCAACCCAGGACAGTGCATTACGAGAGATACGGATCGCAGCAAATACAGGAGTTAGAAAATGGAAAACCAGAAATGTAACTGCTAGGAACAGTTACCCTATTCATAGACAGCTGCAAGGTGCTGAGGGTAGTAATTTTCAATGTAGAAAGATGCAATGAAATAACATCTCAGATCCTACGGCGTGGAGGTTCACAGATGTGGTTTAAAGCATTGAAGGAGGAGATGATTGGGGTCCACGTCGATGTTAAAGCGTAGAACTCTGCTCTGATGTTAGTGAGTTGGGTGCATGAGTTTCCACCTCTGAAGACCACATGGAAACCCTTTCTACATCGGTGTCTGGGATTAAAGAATCTACCGATCGTATATCTACTGAACTACAACACCTACAAGCGCAGGCAGAGTATCTTGAAAATTAATCCCGGCGCTATAATCTGCATTTTAAAGGCATACCAGAGGTGCAGGCCTATCGGGACTGCAAAATAGTGGTGCGGGAGTTTTGTGAAAAATTACTGCAGGCTGATGGAGCAGACGTGCCAGTTCTCATACTTTTACTATGGGCACATCATAGCCTGTTGCCAACTAGAGGTCCCGGCACTAAGGATATTATCGCTTGCTTTGGCGATTATAATTTAAAGGAGCGTGTTTTGAAGGTGACTTTTCATTGGCAAGATCTGGCTGTGGGAGTATTTCAAGATCTAGCATGGTCTACGCTACAGAAACGCAAGACCTTTAAAGAAGTTACCCAGGCTTTGCGTGCAGGTGAACATAGGTTTCGCTGGCTATTTCCCTTTGGGGTGTGGTTGACTGTGAATGGAAGATCTAAGCGAGTGAGCACCGTTGCAGAAGCGTGGTCGGAGATGCAAGATCTGGGCTGCTCGAACCTTCCTGAGATAGCAGTGACGTCTAGGCCGAGCGGGACATGGACTACAGTGTTGAGATCTGGAAAGAAACCTGTCAGATCTGCCACTTGATTTTTTTTGGGGGGGCGGGTGCTGTTCGTGGGCTTTTCTAGCTATTTGTGAGCCAGCAAAGCCACTGTGTGGTTGTCTGTTGCCTTTGGCTCTCATCTTTTGTTCTAATATTAGACAATTTTATAGAATGTCTCTACTTTTAACCTGTTTGGCTTGAAGTGGGATGTTTATGTTGCTGGCAGTCTGTTGGGGATTCTGGGGTGCAGTTTGTTTTCCATCGGTTTGGGAAGGGTTGGACTTCCCCGGGGTTTGTTGCTCTCCTCTACACTACCTTGTGTAGGTAGAGAGTGCCCTCTTGTTCTCCCTACCTTGGAGAGGGTGAACAACCTGTCCTATCCACTAAGTCTATTCCCTTTAGTACCTAGAATGTTTCGATCATATCCCCTCTCAATCTCCTCTTTTCAAGGGAGAAGAGGCCCAGTTTCTTCAATCTCTAACTGTACGGCAACTCCTCCAGCCCCTTAACCATTTTAGTCACTCTTCTCTGGACTAGAGAGTTGCACAGGGACAGAAATCCCACCCGTCCCCGTGAGGAATCCCTCCATCCCCGCCCATCCATGTGAAGAATCCCATCCATCCCCGCGAGAAATCCCTCCATCCATGCCCGTCCCTGTGAAGAATCCCATCCGTTCCTGCCCATCCCTATAAACTTCAGAATTAGTCATTTCATTTAATTATGCTACTGAATTAAAGACTCTGGTAGAGACCCTTTATTAATTTGGAAATATTAATTGGGAAGAATACATACTTTGTAAATGGTTTCTACCAGAGCCTCTAATGTAAATATAAAATATAAATACTCAGCTTATAAGGACCCCCCAAGGTATGTCAGTGAGGACTTCCTCTGAAGGTGGCCGAGGCTCCCTTTTGCCAAGCTTGGCAGGCAGCAGCAGTGTCCCTGAGTCACAGATGCTGGCACCTCAGTGTCTCATGGATGCTGCCAGTGGCTGCTGCGCTTGGTGGAAGGGAGTTCTGGCTGTCTCTAGAAGAGGTCCTCTGCTTGCAGTGGTTGGGGATCATCAGCAACCACAGCCAGGGGTCAGCAAGTACTTCAACTACACTGTAGAAATAAAACCAGAAATGCATTTCCTTTTCTTTTGAACACAATACAAAGACATCTGCTATATACATTTCCCAAAGCTAACATATTTTAGTCAATAAATTCTGTTTTTACCTTTGTTGTCTGGAGACTTATTTTTCCATCAAGTTGGTCCCAGTTTCTTTTTTTCTGCTTTACCGTCTTCTGTAAATTCTTCTGTTGCTGTCCATTGGTTCCTCCTTCCAGGGTCCAGCATTTATCCCTCTCTCATGTCTCATTCCCCGGACCATGTGCAGCATCTTTTGCCCCTGCCCATCAGCCCCATGCCCAACATTTCTCTTTCTATCACCCCTCTCCAGCACCATGCCACATCTCTCCCTCCATTCCCTTCACCACTATGTCCAACATTCCTCCCTCTTGCATCCCTTTCAATCTTTCCACCACATTTCTCACTCTCATCTTTCACTTCCCTATCTGTACCTCCTTCTCTCCCAATGACCAAAAATTCTCCACTTTCTTCCATTCCCCGTGTACACCATCTTTCTTTCCCTCTCACTGACACACATATGGCGTGCTATACTATAATAAAAGACATTTTAAAAGGTAGGGTAACTCCTTATTGGGGCCAGTTGTTTTCTAAACATAGCTGTTGAATGAAATTTAGTCCTACAGTTATTTTCTTTCAGATTTCCATTGCCGGGTATTGACTTTCATTTAGCTCCTTATTATCTCATATGAAAAAACCACAATTCTAATCACACAATAATTCTATAGTGCTGCGGTCATCCCTCAACCCTTTAAATATGATACCTCTTTCTTAACAGAAATGATAGGAAAGAGTAAAAGAGACTTGACTAGTATACTTGTTTCCCTCTCCTGTTAGCTTGACAGTAAACTACACAAGAAAACACTATATACATTTCTTTATCAGGCACAGCAACAAACGGTTCAGCATGCACAACCGAGATAATAGGACCAGTATAGAAATACAAAGATGTACTATATTAAGAGACCATAGTTTCTATATAAACACTCGAAAACCCCAGCTAAAAGTAACTAGTCTTTAACAACTTTCAAAAAGCATTAACGATTTAAAACGTAAATAAAAAGGCACAGAATACTAGCCATGCAGCAACGGAAGTTACCGTCTGAACTACAGAACCTAGTTAATTTAAAAATAGGGAGCAAGCATAACAACAGTACGTTCACTATACAATGCAGAAACGATCAATTACTTCTCTTCAACAATGCTTTTGTTCCCACCTCCATTTGCTCCTTTTTTTTTTAAACCACGCTAATCTGCCAACTGTGATCAGTTCTAACCAGGATATACTATGGCAACTAATCCCTCGGGGTCCCACCAATTTAAAGATGCCTCCATCGACGCCCACCTTCTCCCCTTTAATCAGTTCAAATGGATAAGGAAAGCTAAGTAGCAAGAGCTCAACCTACCTTATTAGGTGGGCTAGTTACATCTTTAAAGAATGGCAGACAGCCAATCTGGTTCCTCTCTAAGGGAAGAGGCGGTACCTTTCTGGTTTGAATGGACAGAATGATGCAATAGGGCACCAGTGGGTGGATACTCGCTGAGTAACTAAGCTGCTGTGGCTGGGAGCATTGTAGAAAACAAGAGACTGTATTACTATTTAAAAGCTGGAATGTGCAAGAACAAATTAGCAGGAGGATCGGTTTCTTCCTAGTGCGCATGCAGTAAGTTCTTTTTAGCAGGAGGGCAGAAAAAGAAGACGAGAGCCACTCGGCTTGAGCTGCCTCCAAAACATGGGATCCCCACAACCCTGAGGGGCATCTTCCCAAAAGAAACCAGAATGGGTTACAAATCAGCATTCATAGTATAATGAAATAATTGCATAACACACACAGATACTCTTACAAAGAATGATGTTAATTTTCCTGGTAACAGTATTTTATGATGATGATTATTGAGAGCTTCTATACCGCAACTAATGACAGTGGAGTCAATTCACAGCGGTCTACATGAGCTTCTGTAAAGGTGTTATGATACATTAGTTTCTCTTCATTGTCTTAATACTTATTACATTTAGAACATTTAAATGATTTCTCTTCAGTGTCTTTATACTTATCACATTCAGAACATTTAAAATGTATCTCTTCATTGTCTTTATATTATCACATTCAGAACATTTAAAAGGTATCTCTTCAGTATATCTGTATACTTATCACATTCGGGATATTTAAAAGGTATCTTTTCATTGTTTTTATAAATATCACATTCAGAACAATTAGAAGGTATCTCTTCAGTGTCTTTATACTTATCACATTTAGCATATTTAAAAAGTATCTCTTCAGTATGTGTCTGTATACGATATTCCTGAGACAAAGAATGCCTAAAATACATATCACAATCGGAAGATTTAGAAGGTGCCTCGTCGGTCTCTTTATACTTATCACATTTAGAACATTTAAAAGGTATCTGTTCAGTATATGTCTTTATACCTATGACACACAGACTATTTAAAGATTTCTCTTCAGTGTCTTTCTACTTTTGACATTCAGAACATTTAAAAGGTATCTCTTCAGTATATCTGTATACTTATCATATTCGGAACATTTAAAAGGTATCTTTTCATTGTTTTTCTGCTTATCACATTCAAAACATTTAGAAGGTATTTTTTCAATGTCTTTATACTTATCACATTCAGAACATTTAGAAGGTATCTCTTCAGTGTCTTTATACTTATCACATTCAGAACATTGAGAAGGTATCTCTTCAGTGGTTTTATGATTATCACATTGAGAACATTTCAATGGTATCTCTTCATTGATTTTATACTTACTACATTTAGAACTTTGAAAAGGTATCTCTTCATTATGTCTTTATACTTATCACATTCAGAACATTAAACTCTTTCACTTTAGTATCTTTATTTTGCAGAGATGCTCAGTGCTGCCCTCCTGTGGTAAATGTATAGCATAAAGGCTGAACCTTTTATCTCCCTACCTGAGCAGTTTCAGGAATCAGTACTAGAGAATGACACGGGGAAAAAAATCTGTCCCTGTCACCGCCCCGTCACCGTCACCGTCACCGCCATCCCTTTCACCGCCCCGTCACCGCCACTGCCATCCCATTCACGTCACAGTCAACGCAGAATGCATGACCATTATTCGTTGTTTATTCTAAGCTTGAAAATAAATAAAACTTTTTTGAACTTAAAAAAAAAAAAAGCCTGAAACAGGTACTTATCTTTATTAACGTATTCCCATGGGTTACATACTGAACATGTACTGGATTCCTCCATTCTTGCAACACATGTTCAGGAATAGGATTCAGTAACCCATGGGACTGGACACAGCACACTATTACACTAGTACTCAGATTAAAAAAAAAAAAGAACCAGCTCCCAGCTCAGCCAGACTCCCGTCTCCAACCGGTCAAAGAATCCCCCCCACCCCCACCCCTGCCGCCGCCGCCAACCCTGGGCAGGCAAGTAGTAGGAAAGTGTGCGCCTTACCTCTACTTGTAGCGCCGAAGTTTTCAATGAAATTTCAGCTCCTCCAAATCTGAAGCAGTGACTGCTCTCCAATCCAGGCAGCGACTCCAAAAAAAATTCTGGGGTTGCCTCTCAGCTCCGAAATCCCCCGATTTCCAATCGCTACTGCAATCCATTAAATATCATGTGTGGCAGTAGCGATTGGTCCCCTTCTTGAGCAGGAAAGAACTGACTAATGAGGAGCCAGAATGTTGAAGGGGGCGGAGTCAGGCAACGTGCAAGTTGGGTGGAGAGAGACGAGTTGGAGGAGACCACATGGCCGACAAGCATGGACGCCGGAAAAAAATCAGAAACCTGTCCCGAAGTGCACCGAACACATGGTGGAGACCCGGTAAATCGCGGGGTGTAGAAGGGGATACATTTGCCTGCAGGGACAAATCTTTTCACCGTTTTTGCGGCGGTGAAAACTTTGGTTCCCGTGTCTGCAGTGATTTGGCTATGGAGTCACCATAGCCCACAGCCAAACCGCAGCCACGCCGCGGTTCCCCGCGGGGATCGCACCCCGTGTCATTCAGTATGTCTTTATACTTATCACATTCAGAACATTTAAACTGTTTCACTTTAGTATATTTATTCTGCAGAGATGCTCAGTGCTGCCCTCCTGTGGCAAATGTATAGCATAAAGGCTGAACCTTTTATCCCCCTACCTGAGCAGTTTCAGGAATCAGTACTGCAAAGATGCTCAGTGCTGCCCTCCTGTGGCAAACGTATAGCATAGAGGCTGAACCATTTTTCCCCTTCCTGAGCAGAGTTTCAACATTACCCCCACCAGCATGAAAAGAAACAGGTGGTTAATGTGGAAAGAGAGTGGGAAATGTAAATC
The DNA here is from genome assembly GCF_902459505.1 of Geotrypetes seraphini. Taxonomy (NCBI): domain Eukaryota; kingdom Metazoa; phylum Chordata; class Amphibia; order Gymnophiona; family Dermophiidae; genus Geotrypetes; species Geotrypetes seraphini. Next base: position 6,648,859 of record NC_047099.1, on the reverse strand, counting down.
AAACAAAACTGGACACACTTAAGGAAAGGAGAACTGAAACCAAAGGATAAGAAATTGGAAATTGCAACCCAGGACAGTGCATTACGGGAGATACGGATCGCAGCAAATACAGGAGTTAGAAAATGGAAAACCAGAAATGTAACTGCTAGGAACAGTTACCCTATTCATAGACAGCTGCAAGGTGCTGAGGGTAGTAATTTTCAATGTAGAAAGATGCAATGAAATAACATCTCAGATCCTATGGGAACTTTGTAAACACTTTAGCATCATTGGATTGGAAGAGCCCTGGGGGAACCTACAACCCTAAGAGAATGAAGAGATTATGATCACTTGGGTCATCCCCATTCTGACCAGTCAAAAGCTGGATGCAAGAAAACTGGACACAGTGGTGAAAGAGAAAAACTCCAGATGGGCATTAATCAGCTAAGTTTCTGCCCTTAGCGATAACTCTATAAGCTGCAGGAAAAGAAAGAAGATCCGGTCAGCGTAGTTGCCAGATTTTTACAACCTGGTGAATGGCTGCCTAAATCGAGAGCTCTATAGGAGCTGATGAGAATTGTGGAGTTAAAAGCCTCCAGCGCATAGCAATCTCTGACTCTTGGGAGGTCGAGGGTCGGTAAGGTTATGGCAAAGGGGGTGAGAAGTCCTCTGCAGACCTGCCTGGAGGTCCTCTGGAGAAAAATAAGATGGCGGCAGGGCAGGCGACTCATTCAGAGTTGGAGGATGAGGGTATCCCTGCTCAACAGTTGGAGAACGGCGAGGAGGCTCACAGATGTGGTTTAAAGCATTGAAGGAGGAGATGATTGGGGTCCACGTCGATGTTAAAGCGTAGAACTCCGCTCCAATGTTTGTGAGTTGGGTGCCCGGGTTTCCACCTCTGAAGACCACATGGAAACCCTTTCTACATCGGTGTCTGGGATTAAAGAATCTACCGATCGTATATCTACTGAACTGCAACACCTACAAGCGCAGGCGGAGGATCTTGAAAATCGATCCCGGCGCTGTAATCTGCGTTTTAAAGGCATACCAGAGGTGGAGGCCTAGCGGGACTGCAAAATGGTGGTGTGGAAATTTTGCGAACAATTGCTGCGGGCTGATGGATCACATGCTTTTACTACGGGCACATCGTAGCCTGTGGCCAACTAGAGGTCCCGGCACTAAGGATGTTATCGTTTGCTTTGTCGATTACAATTTAAAGAAACATAGAAACATAGAAGATGATGGCAGAAAAGGGCTACAGCCCATCAAGTCTGCCCACTCTGCTTACCCACCCCCTGTCTATGCCCTAATGACCCAATTTCCTTATCTAGACCCTCGTAGGGATCCCACATGGGTATCCCATTTATTCTTAAAGTCTGGCACGCTGTCTGCCTCGATCACCTGCACTGGAAGCTTGTTCCAATGATCAACCACTCTCTCTGTGAAGAAATACTTTCTGGTGTCGCCGTGAAATTTTCCGCCCCTGAGTTTGAGCGGGTGCCCTCTTGTGGCCGAGGGTCCCTTGAGAAAGAAAATATCATCTTCCACTTCGACACGTCCCGTGAGGTACTTAAATGTTTCGATCATGTCTCCCCTCTCCCTACGTTCCTCAAGAGTGTAGAGCTGCAATTTGTTGTTCAGTCTCTCTTCGTACGAGAGACCCTTGAGCCCCGAGATCATCCTGGTGGCCGTCCGTTGAACCAATTCAATTCTGCGCACATCTTTACTGTAATGTGGCCTCCAGAATTGCACACAGTACTCCAGATAAGGTCTCACCATGGCCCTGTACAACGGCATTATGACTTCAGGCTTTCGGCTGACGAAACTTCTATTGATACAACCCAATATCTGCCTTGCCTTAGATGAAGCCTTCTCCACTTGATTGGCAGTTTTCATGTCTGCACTGATGATTACTCCTAAATCTCGTTCTGCTGAAGTCCTAGTTAAAGTTTCTCCGTTCAAGAAGTATGTCCTGCATGGATTTCCGCTTCCGAGGTGCATGACCTTACATTTCTTAGCATTGAAGCCTAGCTGCCAGGTTGAGGACCAACTTTCCAATGTAAGCAGGTCCTGCGCCATATAATTCTGTAAACTGCATTCACTTACTATATTATATAGTTTGGCATCATCGGCGAATAGTGTTATTTTACCTTGAAGCCCTTGAGTCAGATCCCCTACGAATATGTTGAAAAGGAGTGGACCCAGGTCCGAGCCCTGCGGCACTCCACTGGTCACCTCTGATGTTTTAGAGAGGGTACCATTAACCACCACCCTCTGAAGTCTGCCACTCAGCCAAATCATTGACCCATGCAGTTAGTGTCTCTCCTAACCCCATCGATTCCATCTTGCTTAGCAGCCTGCGGTGTGGGACACTGTCAAAAGCTTTACTGAAGTCCAGGTACATGACTTCCAAAGACTCTCCCAAGTCCAACTTTCTTGTTACCCAGTCAAAGAAGCTGATGAGATTGGATTTGCAGGACCTACCCTTGGTGAATCCATGCTGACTGGGATCCCGAAGATTCCCTTCATTCAAGATCGTGTCCAATTTGCTTTTAATTAGTGTTTCCATGAGTTTGCACACTATTGATGTGAAACTCACCGGTCTATAATTCGCAGCCTCTGCCCTGCAACCCTTTTTATGCAGAGGAACGACATTAGCTAATTTCCAGTCCAGGGGAACTTTCCCCTTACTTAGGGAGAGATTGAATAGCTCAGCCAACGGTTTTGCCAGGACATCGCTCAATTCTCTGAGCACTCTTGGGTGCAAATTGTCTGGTCCCATGGCTTTGTTCACCTTGAGTCTTGCCAGTTCACTGTAAACTTCACCTGGTGTGAACTCAAAATTCTGAAACGGGTCTTCTGTGCTTTGTGTTGCCTTCAACTGCGGACCGTGTCCCGGTGCCTCACAGGTGAAGACTGAGCAGAAGTATTCATTCAGTAGTTCGGCTTTATCGGAATCTGCTTCCACGTAACTTCCGTCCGGTCTTCTAAGGCGTACTATCCCGCCTATGTTCCTTTTTCTGTCACTAATATACCTGAAGAAGGATTTGTCCCCCCGTTTAATGTTTTTTGCCAGAATTTCTTCCACTCTAAGTTTTGCCTCCCTAACTGCCATTTTGACCGCTGTAGACCTGGTCCTATATTCTACCTTTGCCTCTCTTTTCTCCGTGCGCTTGTAGGAGAGAAACGCTTCTTTCTTCTCCTTAATGAGGTGCGAGATCTCCGCGGTTTATTGTTTCTTTGTCGTTTATTTACTGATTTTATGAAGCAGCTAGTTGCTTCATGTATGGTTGATTTCAGTGTTAACCACTTAGCTTCTACCTCATCGGTCTCCGCTTGGTCCTGCAGCGTCTGATGGACGAAATCTCCCATGGGTGCAAAGTCTGTGCCCCGGAAATTGAGTACCTTTGTTTTCGTGTTTGATCTAGGGAAGCCTTTCCTAAGGTTGAACCATACCATGTTGTGGTTGCTGGAGGCTAGCGTATCTCCTACTGAGACCTCTGAGACACTTTCCCCATTGGTGAGTACCAGGTCGAGGATCGCCTGGGCCCTAGCGGGCTCCGTTACCATTTGTTTGAGACGTGCTCCCTTTATGGAGGTTAAGAACCTCCTGCTACCGCTGGTTGTCGCTGAAAATGAGTTCCAGTCTGCATCAGGCATATTGAAGTCCCCTAGCAGTACAGCTTCTCCTCGTAGAGTGATATTCTCTATGTCTTCAATTAATTCTGCGTCCATGTCTTCCAGTTGTCTTGGGGGTCTGTATACCACACCTAGATACAGGCATTTTTCTCTGCCTCTTGCCAGGTTTACCCAGAGGGACTCCCCGGTGTACTTGACATCTGTGATCCTGGTGGTTTTGATGTCCTCTTTAATGTATAGAGCTACCCCCCCCCCTCCTAACCTGCCCTCTCTGTCCTGACGAAGTAGATTGTAGCCCGGTATAGCCATATCCCACCCATGTGAGTCCGTGAACCAAGTTTCAGATATTGCCACCACATCTAGGTCGGCATTCCTTATTTCAGCCTCCAATTCTAGAATTTTGTTACCTAAACTGTGTGCATTGACATACATGGCCCTCCATATCTTGTGTTTGCTAAGTCCCTGTGAGGCGTATCCTACCCAAGTCGGTGTGACTCCTAAAGAACTGTTTGCAATGTGGTTACTTACCTTGGACATGGAAGCGGACTTTCAACTCACCTCATCAGGATAATTCCTTTCTGCACTAATATGTGAATGGGTACCCTCCCCCGACTTACCTAGTTTAAAGCCCTGTGAAGCAGGCGAGCTAGTCGGTGTCCGAAGACGTTCTTACCCCTACTGGTCAGATGGAGTCCGTCTGGTCCCTGAAGTCCTTGTAGCGCTTCCCCATGGTTTAGAAATCAGAAGTTCATATCCCGGCACCATCCCTGTAGCCACTCGTTCGTCCTCAGGATACGTTCATCTCTGGCTCTTCCCTTGCCTCTAACTGGGAGGATCGATGAGAAAACCACCTGCGCTCCTGTCTGCTTCAGCCTCTCACCCAGTGCTCCAAAGTCTCTGGTGATGGTCTCCGGTGTGTTCCTGGTAGTGTCGTTGGTTCCTATGTGGACAAGCTGCATAGGAAAGTAGTCTCGGGGCGTGAGTAGTCTATCCAGACTGGCGGTGACATCTCGTATCCTGGCTCCAGGCAGACAGCAGACCTCCCTAGATTGCATATCCGGTCTGCAAATTGGTCCCTCGGTGCCCCTCAGCATGGAATCCCCGATGACTATTACTCTGCGCTTCTTTGGGGGGAGCCGGTCAGTTGTCCCTGGAGATGGAGCTGTGTTTTGGGCCTGCTCCTGTTCCTCATCGGCAGTTCCTTCCTGAAGAATCTGGAATCTGTTCTGCAGGGCGAGTTGAGGGGTTGATGTATAGCTGCCCTGTTTGTAAGAAGAAGGAGAAGATGAAGAGATTGAAAAAGGGGGGGAGGGGGGTCTCCTATATTTGCCCTTGGAGGAGGTCACCAGCTGCCAGGAGTCAGGGCCGCTAGCCATTTCCTGTATCCCAATTGTTGGTTTCAAAGCTGATGATTTGGGTGTCTCGAGGATGGACTTGTCATGGGCCTGCTCGGTGATTTGGGACAGCTCCTGGACGACTCCGTCGATGTAGGCCTCGTCTTCTCAGATGCTTCTCAGGCATATCACCTCCTCCCTGAGGCTCCTTAGTTCCTGCATGAGATCTCCATCCAGCTGCGCAGCCTCCTCTGTCTGTGTAGAGACTGTAGTGTAGCGCTGGAGGATGGTCTCGGTCTGCACAGAGACCTCTGTCCACCGTCCTGGGTCTTCCTCCTTCTGCACGCAGTCCGTGGTCGCTTCCTGGATCCCCATAGCGACTGGAATACTGGTCTTGATTGTAGACTTCGCGCTTCTTGTCCTCCCTGCCATTGCTGAATTGTAATTGAGGTCTGCCTGTCAGTAAGGAAGAGAATTAGGAAAAAGGAGCGTGTTTTGCAGGTGACTTTTCATTGGCAAGATCTGGCGGTGGGAGTATTTCAGGATCTAGCATGGTCTACGCTACAGAAATGCAAGGCCTTTAAAGAAGTCACCCAGGCTTTACGTGCAGATGGACATAGGTTTCGCTGGCTATTTCCCTTTGGGGTGTGGTTGACTGTGAATGGAAAATCTAAGCGAGTGAGCACCATTGCAGAAGCGTGGTCGGAGATGCAAGATCTGGGCTGCTCGAACCTTCCTGAGATAGCAGTGACGTCTAGGCCGAGCGGGACATGGACTACAGTGTTGAGATCTGGAAAGAAACCTGTCAGATCTGCCACTTGATTTTTATTTTTTTTTGGGGGGGGGGTGCTGTTCATGGGCTTTTCTAGCTATTTGTGAGCCAGCAAAGCCACTGTGTGGTTGTCTGTTGCCTTTGGCTCTCATCTTTTGTTCTAATATTATACGATTTTATAGAATGTCTGTACTTTTAACCTGTTTGGCTTGAAGTGGGATGTTTATGTTGCTGGCAGTCTGTTGGGGATTCTGGGGTGCAGTTTGTTTTCCATCGGTTTGGGAAGGGTTGGACTTCCCCGGGGTTTGTTACTCTCCTCTACACTACCTTGGGTAGGTAGAGAGTGCCCTCTTGTTCTCCCTACCTTGGAGAGGGTGAACAACCTGTCCTATCCACTAAGTCTATTCCCTTTAGTACCTTGAATGTTTCGATCATATCCCCTCTCAATCTCCTCTTTTCAAGGGAGAAGAGGCCCAGTTTCTTCAATTTCTAACTGTACGGCAACTCCTCCAGCCCCTTAACCATTTTAGTCACTCTTCTCTGGACTAGAGAGTTGCACGGGGGACAGAAATCCCACCCGTCCCCGTGAGGAATTCTTCCATCCCCGCCCATCCATGTGAAGAATCCGATCCATCCCCGCGAGAAATCCCTCCATCCACGTCCGTCCCTGTGAAGAATCCCATCTGTTCCTGCCCGTCCCTATAAACTTCAGAATTAGTCATTTCATTTAATTATGCTACTGAATTAAAGACTCTGGTAGAGACCCTTTATTAATTTGGAAATATTAATTGGGAAGAATACATACTTTGTAAATGGTTTCTACCAGAGCCTCTAATGTAAATATAAAATATAAATACTCAGCTTATGAGGACCCCCCAAGGTATGTCAGCTGAGGACTTCCTCTGAAGGAGGCCAAGGCTCCCTTTTGCCAAGCTTGGCAGGCAGCAGCAGTGTCCCTGAGTCACAGATGCTGGCAACTCAGTGTCTCATGGATGCTGCCAGTGGCTGCTGCGCTTGGTGGAAGGGAGTTCTGGCTGTCTCTAGAAGAGGTCCTCTGCTTGCAGTGCTTGGGGATCATCAGCAACCACAGCCAGGGGTTAGCAAGTACTTCAACTTCACTGTAGAAATAAAACCAGAAATGCATTTCCTTTTCTTTTGAACACAATACAAAGACATCTGCTATATACATTTCCCAAAGCTAACATATTTTAGTCAATAAATTCTGTTTTTACCTTTGTTGTCTGGAGACTTATTTTTCCATCAAGTTGGTCCCAGTTTCTTTTTTTCTGCTTTCCCGTCTTCTGTAAATTCTTCTGTTGCTGTCCATTGGTTCCTCCTACCAGGGTCCAGCATTTATCCCTCTCTCATGTCTCATTCCCCGGACCATGTGCAGCATCTTTTGCCCCTGCCCATCAGCCCCATGCCCAACATTTCAATTTCTATCACCCCTCTCCAGCGCCATGCCACATCTCTCCCTCCATTCCCTTCACCACTATGTCCAACATTCCTCCCTCTTGCATCCCTTTCAATCTTTCCCACTGTTCCCTTTCCACCACATTTCTCCCTCTCATCTTTCACTTCCCTATCTGTACCTCCTTCTCTCCCAATGACCAAAAATTCTCCACTTTCTTCCATTCCCCGTGTACACCATCTTTCTTTCCCTCTCACTGACACACATATGGCGTGCTATACTATAATAAAAGACATTTTAAAAGGTAGGGTAACTCCTTATTGGGGGCAGTTGTTTTCTAAACATAGCTGTTGAATGAAATTTAGTCCTACAGTTGTTTTCTTTCAGATTTCCATTGCCGGGAATTGACCCTCATTTAGCTCCTTATTATCTCATATGAAAAAAACACAATTCTAATCACACAATAATTCTATAGTGCTGCGGTCATCCCTCAACCCTTTAAATATGATACCTCTTTCTTAACAGAAATGATAGGAAAGAGTAAAAGAGACTTGACTAGTATACTTGTTTCCCTCTCCTGTTAGCTTGACAGTAAACTACACAAGAAAACACTATATACATTTCTTTATCAGGCACAGCAACAAACGGTTCAGCATGCACAACCGAGATAATAGGACCAGTATAAAAATACAAACATGTACTATATTAAGAGACCATAGTTTGTACATAAACACTCGAAAACCCCAGCTAAAAGTAACTAGTCTTTAACAACTTTCAAAAAGCATTAACGATTTAAAACATAAATAAAAAGGCACAGAATACTAGCCATGCAGCAAGGGAAGTTACCGTCTGAACTACAGAACCTAGTTAATTTAAAAATAGGTAGCAAGCATAACAACAGTACGTTCACTATACAATTTAGAAACGATCAATTACTTCTCTTCAACAATGCTTTTGTTCCCACCTCCGTTTGCTCCTTTTTTTTGTATTTTTTAACCACGCTAATCTGCCAACTGTGATCAGTTCTAACCAGGATATACTACGGCAACTAATCCCTCGGGATCCCATCAATTTAAAGATGCCACCATACACACCCACCTTCTCCCCTTTAATCAGTTCCAATGGATAAGGGAAGCTAAGTAGCAAGAGCTCAACCTACCTTATTAGGTGGGCTAGTTACATCTTTAAAGAATGGCAGACAGCTAATCTGGTTCCTCTCTAAGGGAAGAGGCGGTACCTTTCCAGTTTGAATGGACAGAATGATGCAATAGGGCACCAGTGGGTGGATACTCGCTGAGTAACTAAGCTGCTGTGGCTGGGAGCATTGTAGAAAACAAGAAACTGTATTACTATTTAAAAGCTGGAATGGGTAAGAACAAATTAACAGGAGGATCGGTTTCTTCCTAGTGCGCATGCAGTAAGTTCTTTTTAGCAGGAGGGCAGAAAAAGAAGACGAGAGCCACTCGGCTTGAGCTGCCTCCAACCCGCGGGATCCCCACAACCCTGAGGGGCATCCTCCCAAAAGAATCCAGAATGGGTTACAAATCAGCATTCATAGTATAATGAAATAATTGCATAACACACAGATACTCTTACAAAGAATGATGTTAATTTTCCTGGTAACAGTATTTTATGATGATGATTATTGAGAGCTTCTATACCGCAACTAATGACAGTGGAGTCAATTCAGAGCGGTCTAAATGAGCTTCTGTAAAGGTGTTATGATACATTCGTTTCTCTTCATTGTCTTAATACTTATTTCATTTAGAACATTTAAATTGTTTCTCTTCAGTGTCTTTATACTTATCACATTCAGACTATTTAAAAGGTATCTCTTCATTGTTGTACAGCTCTTTTTAGTGTAAACCACCTAGCACTTTTGGTTATGGTGGTATAAAAGAATAAAGTTATTATTATATTTAAAAGGAGAGGAGCTTCAGCTGCACAGCCAGTTTGAGGAGGGCAGAGCAGGCAGTTGCTCTGCACAGTTGGGAAAGTCTCTATTATTAACAGATTTAAGCAATTCAATGTGCAATCTGAGGAATGACCATAGGAGGACAGCACTGAGCTATTAAAAATAGCCATCTTTATTCGTGTGGCACTATCTAGAATAGCACCTATAAAACTAAGATTTGAAATTCAGCATAAAATTTCTTTATATGCATTTTTTTAAAAAAAATATTTATTTGGTTGCTTAGCCCATCTTCCCAAAAGAGTACAGAATGGGTTACAAATCAGCATACATAGTATAATTAAATAACTGCATAGTGCACACAGATACTCTTACAAAGAATGATTTTTTTTAAGTTCAAAAAAGTTTTATTTATTTTCAAGCATAGAATAAACAACGAGTAATGGTCATGTCACAACAGAGCATACTTCTAGATGTACTGACAGTATCATTATTTCTCGCTGATAGCTTACAGCTTGTTTATGACATATTGATGCATAATCCTTTAAGCTGCTCTATATACAAAGAATGATGTTAATTTTCCTGGTAACAATATTTTATGATTATGATTATTGAGAGCAGTAGAGTCAATTCAGAGTGGTCTATATGAGCTTCTGTAAAGGTGTTATGATACATTAGTTTCTTTTCCTTGTCTTAATTACAATGGTTTCTGTTCAGTGTCTTTATACTTATCACATTCTGAACATTTAAATCGTTTCTCTTCAGTGTGTTTATACTTATTACATTTAGAACATTTAAAATATTTCTCTTCAGTGATAAGTATAAAAAAATGAAGAGAAACGTTTTAAATGTTCTAAATGTGATAAGTATAAAGACACTGAAGAGATACCTTTTAAATGTGTTCTATAGTTGGGGAAGAGGGCATTCTCTAAATATAATGTGATAGAGTATGAACCTAATCCATCGGGAGTGATGCTCAAACTCTGATCAGGTAGGGGGGATAAATGGTTCAGCCTTTATGCTAAGCAAGAAAAAACTCGGAATTGTGAAACTCAATACTATTGTAAACAAAACACTTTCACTGAAATGAAAAGATGTCACAAACAAAAAGAAAGCAGCACTGCTATAGTTCCAAAGGGGAGTTTCAGCTAACTGGAGGAAAAAGCCTCAGATAGGAGCCCTTCCACCACCACAATGGTGGTCCAAGGTGGTTGGACGTAACACCTCACTGGCAAAAAACCTCCAGACCGACTCCCTGTAGTGAAGAACTTAAAGCAGGGCAGTGGTGCAAAAGATAGAGGATAACTATCCACTTATCTAGATTTGCCATTTTGCCAGTGAGGTGTTACGTCCAACCACCTTGGACCACCATTGTAGTGGTGGAAGGGCTCCTATCTGAGGCTTTTTCCTCCAGTTAGCTGAAACAATAAAGAGATACTTTTTAAATGTTTTGAATGTGATAATCATAAGAACAATAAATAGATAACTTTTAAATGTTCTGACTGTGATAAGCATAAAACAATGAAAAGATACCTTTTAAATGATCCAAATATTGTAAGTATAAAGACACATATTGAACAGATACTTTTAAAATGTTCTAAATGTGATGTGTTTTTATAGTTATCATATTCAGAACATTTAAAAGGTATCTTTTCATTGTTTTATGCTTATCACATTTAGAACATTTAGAAGGTATCTCTTCAGTGTTTTTATACTTATCACATTTAGAACATTTAAAAGGTATCTTTATTGTTTCTATGCTTGTGACATTCAGAACATTTAAAAGGTATCCCTTCAGTATGTTACTGAATACTTATCACATTCGGGACATTTAAAAGGTATCTTTTCATTATTTTTATGCTTATCACATTCAGAACATTTAAAAGGTCTTTATACTCATCACATTTAGAACATTGAAAAGGTATCTCTTTGTTGTTTATATGTGACATTCAGAATATTTAAAAGGTATCTCTTCAGTATGTGTCTGTATACTTATCACATTCGAGACATTTAAAAAGTATCTTTTCATTGTTTTTATGATTATCACATTCAGAACATTTAAAAGGTATCTCTTTATTTTTATACTTGTGACATTCAGAACGTTTAGAAGGTATCTCCTCAGTGTCTTTATACTTATCACATTTAGAACATTTAAAATGTATCTGTTCAGTGTCTTTATACTTATCACATTTAGAACGTTTAAAAGGTATTTCTTCAGTATCTTTATACTTATCACATTTAGAATATTTAAAAGGTATCCCTTCAGTATTTGTCTGTATACTTATCACATTCGAGACATTTAAAAGGTATCTTTTCATTGTTTTTATGATTATCACATTCAGAACATTTAAAAGGTATACTTTATTGGTTTTACACTTATCACATTTAGAACATTGAAAAGGTATCTCTTCAGTATATATCTTTATACTTATCATATTCAGAACATTTAAAAGATATCTCTTCATTGTTTTTATGCTTATCACATTAAGAACATTTAAAAGGTATCCCTTTAGTATGTTACTGTATACTTATCACATTCGGGACTTTTAAAAGGTATCTTTTCATTATTTTTATGCTTATCACATTCAGAACATTTAGAAGGTATATTTTCATTGTTTGTATACTTATCACATTTAGAACATTGAAAATGTATCTCTTTATTGGTTTTATACTAGTGACATTCAGAACATTTAAAAAGGTATCTCTTCAGTGTCTTTATACTTATCACATTTAGAACATTGAAAATGTATCTCTTTATTGGTTTCATACTTGAGACATTCAGAACATTTAAAAGCTATCTCTTCAGTGTCTTTATACTTATCACATTTAGAACATTTAAAAGGTATCTTTATTGTTTCTATGCTTGTGACATTCAGAACATTTATAAGGTATCCCTTCAGTATGTTACTGTGTACTTATCACATTCGGGACATTTAAAAGGTATCTTTTCATTATTTTTATGCTTATCACATTCAGAACATTTAAAAGGTATCTCTTTATTTTTATACTTGTGACATTTAGAACGTTTAGAAGGTATCTCCTCAGTGTCTTTATACTTATCACATTTAGAACATTTAAAATGTATCTGTTCAGTGTCTTTATACTTATCACATTCAGAACTTTTAAAAGGTATTTCTTCAGTATCTTTATACTTATCACATTTAGAATATTTAAAAGGTATCTCTTTATTGTTTCTATGCTTGTGACATTCAGAACATTTAAAAGGTCTTTATACTTATCACATTTAGAACATTGAAAAGGTATCTCTTTATTGTTTATATGTGACATTCAAAATATTTAAAAGGTATCTCTTCAGTATGTGTCTGTATACTTATCACATTCAAGACATTTAAAAAGTATCTTTTCATTGTTTTTATGATTATCACATTCAGAACATTTAAAAGGTATCTCTTTATTTTTTTTTACTTGTGACATACAGAACGTTTAGAAGGTATCTCCTCAGTGTCTTTATACTTATCACATTTAGAACATTTAAAATGTATCTGTTCAGTGCCTTTATACTTATCACATTCAGAACTTTTAAAAGGTATTTCTTCAGTATCTTTATACTTATCACATTTAGAATATTTAAAAGGTATCTCTTTATTGGTTTTATACTTATCACATTTAGAACATTGAAAAGGTATCTCTTCAGTATATGTCTTTATACTTATCATATTCAGAACATTTAAAAGATATCTCTTCATTATTTTTATGCTTATCACATTAAGAACATTTAAAAGGTATCCCTTCAGTATGTTACTGTATACTTATCACATTCGGGACTTTTAAAAGGTATCTTTTCATTATTTTTATGCTTATCACATTTAGAACATTTAAAATGTATCAGTTCAGTGTCTTTATACTTATCACATTCAGAACTTTTAAAAGGTATTTCTTCAGTATCTTTATACTTATCACATTCGAGACATTTAAAAGGTATCTTTTCATTGTTTTTATGATTATCACATTCAGAACATTTAAAAGGTATCTCTTTATTGGTTTTATACTTATCACATTTAGAACATTGAAAAGGTATCTCTTTATTGTTTATATGTGACATTCAGAATGTTTAAAAGGTATCTCTTCAGTGTCTTTATACTTATCACATTTAGAACATTTAAAAGGTATCTTTATTGTTTCTATGCTTGTGACATTCAGAACATTTAAAAGGTATCCCTTCAGTATGTTACTGTATACTTATCACATTCGGGACTTTTAAATTGTATCTTTTCATTATTTTATGCTTATCACATTCAGAACATTTAGAAGGTATCTTTTCATTGTTTGTATACTTATCACATTTAGAACATTGAAAAGGTATCTCTTTATTGTTTATATGTGACATTCAGAATATTTAAAAGGTATCTCTTCAGTATGTGTCTGTATACTTATCACATTCGAGACATTTAAAAGGTATCTTTTCATTGTTTTATGATTATCACATTCAGAACATTGAAAAGGTATCTCTTTATTGGTTTTATACTTATCACATTTAGAACATTGAAAAGGTATCTCTTCAGTATATATCTTTATACTTATCATATTCAGAACATTTAAAAGATATCTCTTCATTGTTTTTATGCTTATCACATTAAGAACATTTAAAGGTATCCCTTCAGTATGTTACTGTATACTTATCACATTCGGGACTTTTAAATGGTATCTTTTCATTATTTTATGCTTATCACATTCAGAACATTTAGAAGGTATCTTTTCATTGTTTGTATACTTATCACATTTAGAACATTGATAAGGTATCTCTTTATTGTTTATATGTGACATTCAGAATATTTCAGTGTCTTTATACTTATCACATTTAGAACATTGAAAATGTATCTCTTTATTGGTTTTATACTTGTGACATTCAGAACATTTAAAAGGTATCTCTTCAGTGTCTTTATACTTATCACAGTTAGAACATTTAAAAGGTATCTCTTTATTGTTTCTATGTTTGTGACATTCAGAACATTTAAAAGGTTTCTCTTCAGTGTCTTTATACTTATCACAGTTAGAACATTTAAAATGTATCTCTTTATTGTTTCTATGTTTGTGACATTCAGAACATTTAAATGGTATCTATTTAGTGTCTTTATACTTATCACATTCAGAACATTAAATCTGTTTCTCTAAAGTATCTCAGAGATGCTCAGTGCTGCCCTCCTGTGGGAAATGTATAGCATAAAGGCTGTACCTTTTATCCCCCTACCTAAGCAGTTTCAGGAATGAGTACTGCAAAGATGCTCAGTGCTGCCCTCCTGTGGCATACGTATAGCATAAAGGCTGAACCATTTTTCCCCTATCTGAGCAGAGTTTCAACATTACCCCCACCAGCATGAATAAAAACAGGTGGTTAATGTGGAAACAGAGTGGGAAATGTAAATCAAACAAAAATGGACACTTTTTTTTTTTAAGATCAAAAAAGTTTTATTTATTTTCAATCTTAGAATAAACAACCAGTAATGGTCAAGGAAGGAGAACTGAAACCAAAGGATAAGAAATTGGAAATTGCAACCCAGGACAGTGCATTACGAGAGATACGGATCGCAGCAAATACAGGAGTTAGAAAATGGAAAACCAGAAATGTAACTGCTAGGAACAGTTACCCTATTTTTAGACGCCTGCAAGGTGCTGAGGGTAGTAATTTTCAATGTAGAAAGATGCAATGAAATAACATCTCAAATCCGCTGGGAAATTTGTAAACACTTTAGCATCATTGGACTGGAAGAGCACTGGGGGGACCCACAACCCTAAGAGAATGAAGAGATTATGATCACCTGGGTCATCCCCATTCTGACCAGTAAAAAGCTGGATGCAAGGAAACTGGACACATTGGTGAAAGAGAAAACTCCAGATGGGCATTAATCAGCAAAGTGCCTGCCCTTAGCGGTAACTCTATAAGATGCAGGAAAAGAAAAAAGATCCGGACAGAGTAGTTGCCAGATTTTTACATCCCGGTGAATGGCTGCCTAAATCGAGAGCTCCATAGGGGCTGATGAGAATTGTGGAGTTAAAAGCCTCCAGCGCATAGCAATCTCTGACTCTTGGGAGGTCGAGGGTCAGTAAGGTTATGGCGAAGGGGGTGAGAAGTCCTCTGCAGACCTGCCTGGAGGTCCTCTGGAGAAAAAGAAGATGGCGGCAGGGCAGGCGACTCATTCAGAGTTGGAGGATGAGGGTATCCCTGCTCAACAGTTGGAGGACGGCGAGGAGGCTCACAGATGTGGTTTAAAGCATTGAAGGAGGAGATGATTGGGGTCCACGTCGATGTTAAAGCGTAGAACTCCGCTCTGATGTTAGTGAGTTGGATGCATGAGTTTCCATCTCTGAAGACCACATGGAAACCCTTTCTACATCGGTGTCTGGGATTAAAGAATCTACCCATCGTATATCTACTGAACTACAACACCTACAAGCGCAGGCAGAGTATCTTGAAAATTAATCCCGGCGCTATAATCTGCATTTTAAAGGCATACCAGAGGTGCAGGCCTATCGGGACTGCAAAATAGTGGTGCGGGAGTTTTGTGAACAATTGCTGCAGGCTGATGGAGCAGACGTGCCAGATCTCATGCTTTTACTATGGGCACATCATAGACTGTTGCCAACTAGAGGTCCTGGCACTAAGGATATTATCACGTGCTTTGGCGATTATAATTTAAAGGAGCGTGTTTTGAAGGTGACTTTTCATTGGCAAGATCTGGCTGTGGGAGTATTTCAAGATCTAGCATGGTCTATGCTACAGAAACGCAAGACCTTTAAAGAAGTTACCCAGGCTTTGCTTGCAGGTGGACATAGGTTTCGCTGGCTATTTCCCTTTGGGGTGTGGTTGACTGTGAATGGAAGATCTATGCGAGTGAGCACCGTTGCAGAAGCGTGGTCGGAGATGCAAGATCTGGGCTGCTCGAACCTTC
The DNA here is from genome assembly GCF_902459505.1 of Geotrypetes seraphini. Taxonomy (NCBI): domain Eukaryota; kingdom Metazoa; phylum Chordata; class Amphibia; order Gymnophiona; family Dermophiidae; genus Geotrypetes; species Geotrypetes seraphini. Next base: position 6,632,904 of record NC_047099.1, on the reverse strand, counting down.
CTGAGATAGCAGTGACGTCTTGGCCGAGCAGGACATGGACTACAGTGTTGAGATCTGGAAAGAAACCTGTCAGATCTGCCACTTGATATATATTTTTTTTTGGGGGGGGGGGTGCTGTTCGTGGGCTTTTCTAGCTATTTGTGAGCCAGCAAAGCCACTGTGTGGTTGTCTGTTGCCTTTGGCTCTCATCTTTTGTTCTAATATTAGACGATTTTATAGAATGTCTGTACTTTTAACCTGTTTGGCTTGAAGTGGGATGTTTATGTTGCTGGCAGTCTGTTGGGGATTCTGGGGTGCAGTTTGTTTTCCATCGGTTTGGGAAGGGTTGGACTTCCCCGGGGTTTGTTGCTCTCCTCTACACTACCTTGGGTAGGTAGAGAGTGCCCTCTTGTTCTCCCTACCTTGGAGAGGGTGAACAACCTGTCCTATCCACTAAGTCTATTCCCTTTAGTACCTTGAATGTTTCGATCATATCCCCTCTCAATCTCCTCTTTTCAAGGGAGAAGAGGCCCAGTTTCTTCAATCTCTAACTGTACGAGAACTCCTCCAGCCCCTTAACCATTTTAGTCACTCTTCTCTGGACTAGAGAGTTGCACGGGGGACAGAAATCCCACCCGTCCCCGTGAGGAATCCCTCCATCCCCGCCCATCCATGTGAAGAATCCCATCCATCACCGCGAGAAATCCCTTCATCCACGCCCGTCCCTATGAAGAATCCCATCCGTTCCTGCCTGTCCCTATAAACTTCAGATTAGTCATTTCATTTAATTATGCTACTGAATTAAATACTCTGGTAGAGACCCTTTATTAATTTGGAAATATTAATTGGGAAGAATACATACTTTGTAAATGGTTTCTACCAGAGCCTCTAATGTAAATATAAAATATAAATTCTCAGCTTATGAGGACCCCCAAGGTATGTCAGCTGAGGACTTCCTCTGAAGGTGGCCAAGGCTCCCTTTTGCCAAGCTTGGCAGGCAGCAGCAGTGTCCCTGAGTCACAGATGCTGGCACCTCAGTGTCTCATGGATGCTGCCAGTGGCTGCTGCGCTTGGTGGAAGGGAGTTCTGGCTGTCTCTAGAAGAGGTCCTCTGCTTGCAGTGCTTGGGGATCATCAGCAACCACAGCCAGGGGTCAGCAAGTACTTCAACTTCACTGTACAAATAAAACCAGAAATGCATTTCCTTTTCTTTTGAACACAATACAAAGACATCTGCTATATACATTTCCCAAAGCTAACATATTTTAGTCAATAAATTCTGTTTTTACCTTTGTTGTCTGGAGACTTATTTTTCCATCAAGTTGGTCCCAGTTTCTTTTTTTCTGCTTTCCCGTTTTCTGTAAATTCTTCTGTTGCTGTCCATTGGTTCCTCCTACCAGGGTCCAGCATTTATCCCTCTCTCATGTCTCATTCCCCGGACCATGTGCAGCATCTTTTGCCCCTGCCCATCAGCCCCATGCCCAACATTTCTCTTTCTATCACCCCTCTCCAGCACCATGCCACATCTCTCCCTCCATTCCCTTCACCACTATGTCCAACATTCCTCCCTCTTGCATCCCTTTCAATCTTTCCCACTGTTCCCTTTCCACCACATTTCTCCCTCTCATCTTTCACTTCCCTATCTGTACCTCCTTCTCTCCCAATGACCAAAAATTCTCCACTTTCTTCCATTCCCCGTGTACACCATCTTTCTTTCCCTCTCACTGACACACATATGGCGTGCTATACTATAATAAAAGACATTTTAAAAGGTAGGGTAACTCCTTATTGGGGCCAGTTGTTTTCTAAACATAGCTGTTGAATGAAATTTAGTCCTACAGTTATTTTCTTTCAGATTTCCATTGCCGGGTATTGACTTTCATTTAGCTCCTTATTATCTCATATGAAAAAACCACAATTCTAATCACACAATAATTCTATAGTGCTGCGGTCATCCCTCAGCCCTTTAAATATGATACCTCTTTATTAACAGAAATGATAGGAAAGAGTAAAAGAGACTTGACTAGTATACTTGTTTCCCTTTCCTGTTAGCTTGACAGTAAACTACACAAGAAAACACTATATACATTTCTTTATCAGGCACAGCAACAAACGGTTCAGCATGCACAACTGAGATAATAGGACCAGTATAGAAATACAAAGATGTACTATATTAAGAGACCATAGTTTCTACATAAACACTCGAAAACCCCAGCTAAAAGTAACTAGTCTTTAACAACTTTCAAAAAGCATTAACGATTTAAAACGTAAATAAAAAGGCACAGAATACTAGCCATGCAGCAACGGAAGTTACCGTCTGAACTACAGAACCTAGTTAATTTAAAAATAGGTAGCAAGCATAACAACAGTACGTTCACTATACAATGAAGAAACGATCAATTACTTCTCTTCAACAATGCTTTTGTTCCCACCTCCGTTTGCTCCTTTTTTTTTTTGTATTTTTAAACCACGCTAATCTGCCAACTGTGATCAGTTCTAACCAGGATATACTATGGCAACTAATCCCTCGGGGTCCCACCAATTTAAAGATGCCTCCATCCACGCCCACCTTCTCCCCTTTAATCAGTTCAAATGGATAAGGGAAGCTAAGTAGCAAGAGCTCAACCTACCTTATTAGGTGGGCTAGTTACGTCTTTAAAGAATGGCAGACAGCCAATCTGGTTCCTCTCTAAGGGAAGAGGCGGTACCTTTCTGGTTTGAATGGACAGAATGATGCAATAGGGCACCAGTGGGTGGATACTCGCTGAGTAACTAAGCTGCTGTGGCTGGGAGCATTGTAGAAAACAAGAGACTGTATTACTATTTAAAAGCTGGAATGTGCAAGAACAAATTAGCAGGAGGATCGGTTTCTTCCTAGTGCGCATGCAGTAAGTTCTTTTTAGCAGGAGGGCAGAAAAAGAAGACGAGAGCCACTCGGCTTGAGCTGCCTCCAAAACGTGGGATCCCCACAACCCTGAGGGGCATCTTCCCAAAAGAAACCAGAATGGGTTACAAATCAGCATTCATAGTATAATGAAATAATTGCATAACACACACAGATACTCTTACAAAGAATGATGTTAATTTTCCTGGTAACAGTATTTTATGATGATGATTATTGAGAGCTTCTATACCGCAACTAATGACAGTGGAGTCAATACAGAGCGGTCTACATGAGCTTCTGTAAAGGTGTTATGATACATTAGTTTCTCTTCATTGTCTTAATACTTATTACATTTAGAACATTTAAATGATTTCTCTTCAGTGTCTTTATACTTATCACATTCGGGACATTTAAAAGGTATCTTTTCATTGTTTTTATTCTTATCACATTCAGAACATTTAGAAGGTATCTCTCCCAATATGTGTCTTTATACTTATCACATTCAGAACATTTAAAATGTATCTCATCATTGTTTTTATGCTTATCACATTCAGAACATTTAGAAGGTATCTTTTCATTCTTTTTATGATTATCACATTCAGAACATTTAGAAGGTATCTCTTCAATATCTTTATACTGCAAAGATGCTCAGTGCTGCCCTCCTGTGGCAAATGTATAGCATAAAGGCTGATATTGGAATAAACGCTTTCACCAAAACAATATGATAAATGTCGCAAAAAAATTTATATAAATAAACAGTGCTGCTGCAGTTTCAATAAAGGAAGTTTCAAATGAATGGAGGAAAAAGCCTCAGACTGGAACCCTTCCACCACCACAATGGTGGTTTAAGGTGGTTGGGCGAACACCTCACTGGCAAAAAAACCTCCAAACTTACTCCCACAAATTGTAAACTTAAAGCAGAGCTGTATTGTGCAAAAAGATAGAGGAAATATCCACTTATCGGTTGATCGGTACACCAACGGTGGCCAGCGTTTCACATATCTGCATAAAGGCTGAACCATTTTTCCCCTATCTGAGCAGTTTAAACATAACCCCCACCAGCATGGAAGAAAACAGGTGGTTAATGTGGAAAGAGAGTGGGAAATGTAAATCAAACAAAACTGGTCACGTTTAAGGAAAGGAGAACTCAAACCAAAGGATAAGAAATTGGAAAATTGCAACCCAGGACAGTGGATTACGGGAGATACGGATCGCAGCAAATACAGGAGTTGGAAAATGGAAAAACAGAAATGTAACTGATAGGAACAGTTACCCTATTTTTAGACGCCTGCAAGGTGCTGAGGGTAGTAATTTTCAATGTAGAAAGATGCCATGAAATAACATCTCAGATCCTATGGGAACTTTGTAAACACTTTAGCATCATTGGACTGGAAGAGCACTGGGGGGACCCACAACCCTAAGAGAATGAAGAGATTATGATCACCTGGGTCATCCCCATTCTGACCAGTAAAAAGCTGGATGCAAAGAAACTGGAGATAGTGGTGAAAGAGAAAAATTCCAGATGGGCATTAATCAGCAAAGTGTCTGCCCTTAGCAATAGCTCTATAAGCTGCAGGAAAAGAAAGAAGATCCGGTCAGAGTAGTTGCAAGATTTTACACTATAAAATCCAGACCTGTAGACCCCCCCCCCCCCCCTCCCAGTTCCACCTCACAATTTCTGATTTTTTCACTGCCATTGACAGTGTGTAGCCTTCTGCAAGATACTGGGATACTGGACTGTGTATCCTATGCAAAAGAGACCCATTTGGAGACACTGCTACTGAGAGAAATTGACTTATCTGTGTGTCCTGTAACCAGAGCATTCAAAAAAAAATTTCTAATCACAAAACACTCTACTTTTCTATCCCCTTGGATTAAGGGCGTTTGTCGATTATTATTGCATCCCCCCACCCCATTTCTATTTTCAGGTGTTTGATATCTATTCTCCAGTTGGGTGTCTGTTTCATCACTTAGTTCTTCCTTCAGCCATCCGTGCTATATTCATATTTGAGATGGCCTAAGGCTAGAAGGATCTGAAATTTACAATGGTAAGGCAGTTGTGTTCTATTGGTCCTCTTTTTCATATTCGAGATAGACGGGAAAAGTTAAAACAAACCTGTGTCATCTAACTATAAATAATTTAAAGAAACAGTATAAAATGCAAATACACCTTGTATTTTTGGAAAGAATATTCAAGCAATTTTAAAACTAGAGAACCTTTACTTGAACCAGAAGTATAGATGGAGTCAGGAAAACACAATAGAGGGTGTGAATGATAAAGTGTAGGATTACCCTATGGCTCCAGAAAAAGGAGGAAGGATTAAGGCATTCGGGTTTTCCTTCCAGTGAAAGCAACAGAAGTAAAACCCAGATGGCTCAATCTGTCCTCCTTTTTCTGGAGCCATAGGGTAACCCAAATAGTGTCCTAATCCTCTGAGTTTATATTGTACCCAAAGTCTCTCTATTCTTTTCCTCCCTCACATGAAAACCTCCATAGTATCCTGATCTCTATTCAGTTCCTGAACTCACTTCAAGTTTTCAGAGTTTTGCTGTCCAGTTAAACTCATGAACTGGAGTCTCAATCCCAGGTCCTGAATAGATGAAAGATTTGAAGTAGAGGAGCTGGAATTAAAGGTGAGGAAATGCATTTCCTGCTTCCTACCAGCAGCACTGGTCGCCGTACATGAAGAAGGACACGGTACTACTCGAAAGGATCCAGAGAAGAGCGACTAAAATGGTTAAGGGGCTGGAGGAGTTGCCGTATAGTAAGAGATTGGAGAAACTCTCTTGAAAAGAGGAGACTGAGAGGAGACATGATTGAAACATTCAAAATACTGAAGGGAATAGACTTAGTAGATAAAGACAGACTGTTCACACTCTCCAAGGTAGGTAGAATGAGAGCAGTGGTCTGACCCAGTAGCGGCAATTCTTATGTTCTTACCCTTACAACTGAGCTGTAAAGTTACCCAGTTCCAGGAAGACTTGTTGGCAAGTCCTGGTTTTGAACTTTTTCCCAAGGCATTGTGGGACTTGTAGTTCCTGATCCTAAATCAGTACTGCAGATCCCATGGGGTCAGAAATCTAGGTCAGGCCTCAAATTTCCCTCTTGGAAATGGATATCTTGGAAACTCTGTTATAAGTAGCTTGCTTGGCCAGGGGTGTCAAAACTGCAATACTGGAGGGCTGTGAACCTGTCAGGGTTTCAGGATATCCTTAGTAAATAAGCTTGAATATTTTTGCATACAAAAAAGACATAAGAACATAAGAAGTTGCCTCCGCTGGGTCGGACCAGAGGTCCATCGTGCCCAGCAGTCCGCACCCACGGTGGCCCATCAGGACCATGACCTGTTAAGTGGTCCCTGCCTTTTCCTATAACCTATCTCTAAATCTATCTGTACCCTCTAATTTTATCTGTACCCCTCAATCCCCTTATCCTTCAGGAATTTATCTAAACCTTCCTTGAACCCCAGTAGCGTGCCCTGCCCTATCACAACCTCCGGAAGCGCATTCCATATGTCCACCACCCTCTGAGTAAAGAAGAACTTCCTAGCATTTGTTCTAAACCTGTCCCCTTTCAATTTCTCCGAGTGACCCTTTGTACTTGTGGTTCCCCACAGTCTGAAGAATCTGTCCCTGTCTACCTTCTCTATGCCTTTCAGGATTTTGAAGGTTTCTATCATGTCTCCTCTAAGTCTCCGCTTTTCCAGGGAGAATAGCCCCAGCTTTTCCAACCTGTCAGCGTACGAAAAGTGTTTCATACCTCTTACCAATTTAGTAGCTCTTCTCTGGACTTCCTCAAGTATCGCCATGTCCTTTTTGAGGTAGGCGACCAGTACTGGATGCAGTACTCCAGATGCGGGTGCACCATTGCACGATACAGCGGCATGATGACTTCCTTCATCCTGGTTGTGATACCCTTTTTGATGATACCCAGCATTCTATTTGCTTTCTTGGAGGCTGCCGCACATTGTGCCGATGCTTTCATTGTTGTATCCACCAACACACCCAGGTCTCTTTCAAGGTTACTTACCCCTAGCAATGATCCCCCCCTACATCATTATGAATATCCTGGAATCCTGGCTAGTTTGCTGCCTTCTAGGACTGCAGTTTGACACCCCTAAAATCTCACCTCAGCTTCCAGGGCCAGGTTAACTGTTAATCAGCCTGCACAATCAAGGCTGCTGAAAGTGCCACAGGAGACACATTGAGCAGAGCAGGAAGAAAGTGCTTCTGTCCTAGTGACTGTTCCTGCCTCCTTTTATTACCTATTGGCTGGAATATCTGACCAATGGGCTACAGGAGGAAGAGAGTGCTCCTGGAAGCAAGGATAAGCCACATCCTGATTGCAGCTGTCAATGGGGTATGTGAACTGCAAGAGTTTTTTTCCCAGGACAGAGAACCATGCAAAAAAAAAAGAGGTGAGGGGTTAAGAAGGGATTAAGGAATCGTAAGGGGAGAAGGGCTGGGTGGTGGGGACAGAGGCTGGGGGTGCAACAGGAAGGGGTAAGTGAATCGCAAGAGGTTATTTCCCAGGAGAGAAGTCTGCAAAAAAGAAGAGCTGAGGGGTGATGAAGACGATCACTAGGAGAGGGATAGAGGGGTTAGGAAGGAATGCTGCAATGAACAGAATGGAGAGATTTTAATCCCGTAGTGGGTCACAGATCACAGAGAGCCCAGATCTCTTCCAGTCCGGCTTTCTGTTCAGTGCCAGCTTTTTATAGCCCAGGGAGGTTCCTATTTCCTCCAGCTTTGGGACTGGCGCTTGCCTGCTTTGAGAATGCTGGAGATTTAGTTAACTACTTCTACCACATTTTCCAGCAATGAATTTCAGAGTTTAATTACACATTGTGTATTAGAAATATTTTCTCCGGATTGTTTTAAATCTGGAACTTAGTTGCTTCAGCACATGCCCCCTAGTCCTAGTATTTTTGGAAAGAGTCAACAAGCGATTCACATCTACCCTTTCTCTTCACTCAGTATTTTATAGACCTCTATCATATCACCCCTGAGCTGTGTCTTCTCCAAACTAAAGAGCCCTAGCTGCTTTAGCCTCTCCTCAAAGGGAAGTCAACCCATCCCTTATATCATTTTCATCAACCTTCTCTGTACTTTTTCTTTTTTATATATAAATCTTTATTGATTTTTCAAACAACAACAGTGCAAAACACAAGTATATATACTCTCTATATAAATTATCAAACTTCAGAAAAGTAGTAAACACTTTTATTTTCACATGACCTGGACTGCAATTATAGACTCTGACTTCTAAATTGTTACCTGAATGCGTCTAAAATACTGTTACCAGGAAAATTAACATCATTCTTTGGAAGAGTATCTGTCTGTGCTATGCAGTTATTTAATTATACTACATATGCTGATCTGTAACCCATTCTGGGCTCTTTTGGGAGGATGGGCTAAGCAACCAAATAAAATATATAAAGAAAACCAAAATGCATATAAAGAAATTTGGTGTTGAATTTCAAATCTTAGATTTATAGGTGCTATTCTGGATATCGCCATACAAGGGCGCCAATTACCTTAGAGAGAACTATATTTTATAGCTCAGTGCTGTTCTCTTGTGGTCATTCCTCAGAATACAGGTATAATCGCTTAATCATTGGTATAAATTTACAGCAACCTTTATTGCACCCTTCTCTGTCCCTCCTCAGACTGGCCAGCTAGCTGGAGGTCTTCTACCTTAAATATTCTGGAATTTATTTTTACCTCTCGCTTATCTATTAAAACATACAAAGGGCAGTAGAAGGATGACAAATATTCAGTTTATTAACTCCTTGATTCTAAGATCTTAGAGACTTGCATTTTGGAGGCAATGTGCCAGATCCAGAAGGGAGATCATTGGTCAGTTCTGGGTTTCTGACAGCGTTATCCTTGATGTCTTTGATAGTCAGCACAAAGCTCAGTGGGTAAAACCAGGGACTACGAATCCCATAGTGCTTTAGGATGGAAGTTCAAAACCATGGCTGGCCAAAAAGGCTCCAGCCTGGAACTGGGAAACTTGGTAGCCCTGGGTTCGCTTACCAACCTTTAGGGAAGACTCCACAGCTTCTGCACAGCCATCCTGAGGGTTGGTCTAGCGAGTGTCAAATGACTGTGGATTTGCTACTCCATCCCAGGTCGACCAAACTGATTCTGTCCTGAATTTTATCCCACTGCGTGCAGAGACTTGTTCTAATTGTCCACTGCTTTTTCTTGAGACAATCAGCCTGGCATTCAGTGGGGATAAAAGGTGGACTGGGTTCATTCATTAACTAATCCAGAGAGGGATGGAGACTTGTGTGGTGGGTTAGTAACAAGAGGCTGAGGGTTAAAGCCTCAGCTAAGGAGTAGAGGTTTGATACTGCTCCAAGAGAAGAGGGTAGTTTTACTCAAATTTAGTCCATTCATAGTAAAAAGTAGCAAAGGTTATTAGTTTTCATGCAGTATTTGCAGAACACAGACCTATCTGACCCCTTGGGCTGGTCTAGCTATCCCTCTCTAACACCTCCACTTACCTGCTCTGGTCATACCTTGCTTCTGACTCCTCCCTCTCCAGTCTTTCTAACTCCCCTACTTACCAGCTCTGGTCTTACCTCGCTCCTGATTAAGCTAGTCTCAAACCCACAATCTTCTTACATTAAGTCAAAGTGCTTTAGCCATTGAGCCACCAGTCAGGCAGGTTCTAGGTGTTTTCAGTTTCTTCCCTTTATACCTTTCATGCTTTGATTTGGATTTAAAATTCAACCCTCCGGGTACGGGAGTTGAACCCAAGACTCTTTGGTGTAAAATAACAAATTTTCCACTAGTCCAGCACCAGACCAACAAACATTGGCTCACTTCATCTCCCCCTTATAGTTCTCCTTCCTTGATTTGGCTTTAAAAATTCAACCATCTGGGAATGGGAGTTGAACCCAGAACTCTCAGGTGCAAGGTAACAAACCTATCCTCTAGTCCACCAGTGTACTGATAAAAGCTGGTTTACTTTTTCTCTTCCTTATACTTCTCCTTCCTTGATTTGGATTTAAAATTCAGCCAGTCAGGGGAGTTCAACCCAGGACTCATTGGTGGACTGATGAAGGTTTGATCACTTTTTCTTCCCCTTATACTTCTTCTTCCTTGATTTGGATTTAAAAATCAAACATCCAGGCACAGGAGTTGAACCCAGGACTCTTTGGTGCAAGGAAACGAAGCTTGGGTTTTACCAGGTATTATGACCTGGATTGCCCACCATGAGAACGGGCTACTGGGCTTGTTGGATCATTGGTCCGACCCAGTAAGGCTGTTCTTATGTTCTTATGTCTATCTCAACCTCATTCCTTCTACACCAGCGTTCTCCAATGCAAGGCATGAGGGTCAGTGGCTGGAAACCATCCCGTCTCATTCTTTAGTATCTTTCTCAACCTCAGTCCTTCTACACCAGCGTTCTTCAGTGCAAGGCTTAAGGGTCAGTGGCTGGGCCCATTCATACTCTGATTCTTCCCTATCTCCATAAAGAATGGCATGGGGATGGTTTCCTGCTGTTATCTGCAGGGACGGAGACGGTTTCAAATTCTGTCACTGTGCCTCTCTCTAATCTCCAGGCCCTGAGCTGGAAGCAATGTTAATGGGTCACTGTTGTGCCAGCCCCTCCCCCTATGCTCAGTTTTTGTACATACATGAAAGACACAAGTACTTTGGGGGCCAGTACATCGATGGCCTATGGACAGTGCTATGGAAGACTTCTTCATCTGGTGGGGCTTAAAGATCCCCACCAGCCATAGCAAGGGTGTTGCAATTATGGGTGGGCATAAGCCTAAAGTGGATTACAGGTGCACATCTAACTTATCTATCTTCCATAGAGGGTACGAATGGCCTGTTCCAGTCATCTTCCTGTAAAGAGAGGTTGGGTTGTTGTTTTATTGTAATTTTTTTATTTTGAGGGTGCTTCTCGCTGTGAGGGGTATTGTTGGGGACATGGATTCTAGGTTATATCTTTTTCTCTTGTTTACCTGCTGTTATGGGAGGGAGGATGGGGGGGTTGGAGAGTTCTTTAAACTGGAGAAGGGTGAGAGTGGGTGTGACACTGACTATGTATATTGTTTTGCTGAATGTAGAGGTTGGGTTTTTTATTTATTTATTTATAACCCATAAAACACACACAATAAAAACATATACCGGTACATACACTCCATAAATATTTGACATCCAGACAAAGGCGACCAGTGCTCAGACCTTACAAATCATCAGTTCCCATATTTCATACTGCAAAACAAATGTATCTTCAAGAACTTCTTAAAAACATCAAGGTTCCCCTACTGTGGAACATATATAGGTACTTGGTTCCATTCCTGAGGGGCCCATACAAGAGAACATACTTGCATGTGATATATTCGATCTCAAACTCTTAACAGGAGGAACGAACAATTGTGCATGGTGGTAATGGGTCATAAGATTGAATAGCACCCATCAGACATGGTGGTGCCAAACAAATACATCATCACCAGTAGTTTGTAACGGATACGATCTTCCAATTTTAGTCAATATAACTTCACATAATATTCCGTCACATGTTTGGTCCTCTTCAAATGAAAAAACGTTTGTACGACCAAATTTTGCACAACCTGCAAAGCACTTAACGTAGATGCAAGAGAACAAGGTTGCACTAATCAAGACAAGATAATACCATCGATTGCAAAATGACCTTAAAAATTCCATCCTGCAAATATGGCCTAAGTTTGCTCAAGAGGCGCAACCTGAAATAAACCTTAACCCATTTGGCTGCCCATAACTTTGCTTTGTCAGGAATATCTATCCATAATTTCCCTGGACAGGGATCGAATCAGCTGTTGCCCTTAGTCAATTTTCAAATTAATCTTTGAATCTGGTGAAAATGAAATCCAAAAAAGACCAACCAACTAGAATCGTCGTAAGTGGTAGGGCAATGTGGCAACATAGGCACAAGAAAAATCTCCCCTGCGATGGCCCTAGTACAATAGGTGGTGTGGGGGCATTAGTGGACATGTTTCACAGGGCATAATTCCAACTCAGGATGCTTCTGCTACGAAGAGTTTGCCACTATCTTTAAGGCATGGATCTTCAGCTTGATCAAATTCCAAAGGAAGAGGAAACTGCGTCGGACCAATATTCATCGAATACTCTGATGTAATTTCTGCACTTTTTGTGGATATAAAAAAGCAAAATCTTTCTGCTCTGAGAGCCTCAATTAAATAATTGCCAGATGTTCCAGGCAATTTCTTACGTACTTAAAAAAGTCCTCTCACATTATCCTTTCCACCTGCAATTTAAGGATGTATCATAACTTTTCTTCTTTTCCTTTTTCATGGGTTAATTTACAGCTCTCCCTCCCCTCCAAATTCCTTTACCAAAGTTTCTCTAATTTTAGTCTTTTTTTTATTTTTACTTGCAGCTTAGAATTATACCAAGAGCAAACTTTTGTTTTAGGTTTTGTTTTGTTGGGGGGGGGGGGGGTCAACACTTGTATCTATTGCAGAGACTGATGCTCTAACCCATAATGCGAAATGAATGCAAAATAAAAAAGTGAAATTTTGCATAGTTAATTTGCACTGGTTCCAACTGCTGAAGTTGCCATTAAGCTCACTCCAGCCTATCAAACCGTCCTATTGTTTGCAGGACATCTACCGTAAAGCCTGGTCAGTAACATCCTCCTGTTCCATATTGGTGGAGTTCCCATTGATGTCCACCCCAGCCCATCCTACACCGAATCACCATATATGGGATACAGACTGTGCAAGTCTGTCCAATACCGACCTTAGTTCTTTACTTTACATCCTTCATTTTCTAATTAGAGATCCTCTATTTTTATCCCACGCTTTTTTTTAATTCCATCACCGTTTTCTTCTCCACCACTTCCCTTGGGAGGGCATTCCAGGCATCTACCACCTTCTCCGTGAAGAAGAATTTCCAAACATTGCTCCTGAGTCTTCCTCCCCATAACCTCAAATTATGCCTTCTAGTTTTACCATTCTCTGTTCTCTGGACGGCATACACCCAAGGGTAATCAAGGAACTAAAAGGGGTTATAGCTGAACTGCTTCATCTAAAAGCCAATCTGTCGATCAAATCAGGAAAGATTCCAGAAGACTGGAAAGTGGCGAATGTTACACCAATTTTCAAGAAAGGTTCGAAGGGAGATCCAGGAAACTACAGACCAGTGAGTCTGACTTCAGTACCAGGAAAGATGGTTGAGGAGCTGAGAAAGGACCGCATCATTGATCACCTTGACGGACACAAACTGATGAGGACCAGCCAGCACAGCTTCAGCAAAGGACGATCTTGCTTGACGAACTCGCTGCACTTCTTCGAGGGAGTAAATAGGCAAGGGTGACCCAGTCGACATCGTATATCTAGATTTTCAAAAGGCGTTTGACAAGGTCCTGCATGAACATCTGCTTCGAAAAATTGCAAGCCATGGAATCAAGGGTGATTTACTCACGTGGATTAAAAACTGGTTGGCGGATAGGAAACAGAGAATGGGGATAAATGGACAATACTCAGACTGGAAAAGCGTCACGAGTGGAGTGCTGCAGAGTTCAGTGCTCGGTCCTGTGCTCTTCAACATATTTATAAACGACCTAGAAATTGGCACGATGAGTGAGGTGATTAAATTTGCGGACAATGCAAAGTTATTCAGAATAGTGAGGACACAGAAGGATTGCGAAGACCTACAACGAGACATAAACACACTCAAGGAATCGGCCGCAAAATGGCAAACATGGATAAGTGCAAGGTGATGCATGTCAGTAACAAAAATCATATGCACGAATACAGGATGTCCAGAGAGATCCCCCAAGAAAGAGATTTGGGAGTACTTGTAGACAAGTCAATGAAACCGTCTGCACAATGTGCGGCAGCGGTGAAAAGGGCAAACAGAATGCTAGGAATGATTAAGAAAGGGATCATGAACGGATCTGAAAAGGTTATCATGCCGTTATACTGGGCCATGGTACACCCCCACCTGGAATACTGCATCCAACACTGGTCACCGTACATGAAAAAGGACATAGTACTACTTGAAAGGGTCCAGAGAAGAGTGACAAAAATGGTTAAGGGACTGGATGAGTTGCTGTACAATGAGAGGCCACGTGAGCGGACTGCTGGGCACGATGGACCTCTGGTCTGACCCAGCAGCAGAAAATCTTATGTTATGTTCCTATATTAATACCTTTCAAGTATTTAAATGTCTGTATCATATAACCCCTATCCCTCCTCTCTTCCAGAGTATACTGTACATATTTAGGTCTTCCACTCTCTTTTCATATTTCTTTTGGTTCAAACCTCTTAATTCTGATATTTTACCCCTTGACTAAATATCATTGGGTTTCCTGTGTTCATCTAACTGGCTACTTACGTTCTTGAAGCATATGATCAAAGCAGACCAATTGGAGGAGGTACAGGAGCCTATTAGTATCTCTCCAGATGTATTCATTCATTATATCTAATTGCTGGTTTATGGTCCATAAGGCTATACGTGGACTAAAATCTGGTGTTTTGAGCTCAGCTGTGAATATTTAGAATCAAAAGATCTTCCCAATCCAAATCCAAATCTGGACAGTACAGGCACAGAACGAACCTGAAATAATAAATTAGGAAAACTATCAACAAATGAATCAATGTATATCTATTTATATAAAATCGGATGTACCTGGGTGTGTGTATGTATGTTCCAGCATGGATAGATTTCAACCAAACTTACTATCTGGGAAAAAATACAGTGGGGGTGGGAAATTATCGAAAACCACAGATACTAGTGTCTAATCCATAGTTTTTGGGCTCCCTGAAATTAATAATGACACTCCCAATGACGTTTAAGTCCAAGTTCAGCCCCCATACAGAGGGACATTCTTGTGGGAAGGGAGTGACATGTAAAAATAATCGAAAACGACAGATATTAGTGTCTAATCCATAGTTTTGGGGCTCACTGAGATGAATACTGACACTCCCAATGACATTTAAGTCCAAGTTCAGCCCTATACACAGGCCATTCTTGCTGCTAAAAATGAAGATGGCCACAAAATAAACAATCAAATACTTCCTGTTTTACTAGGTGTAATCACTGAATACAAGTCTATCGATACCGGAAGATCGGGATAAATAAATATCCAGGCAACACTGGGTGATCAGCTAGTAATATAATAATAATGGTGATAGACGGACAGGTCTTCAGTTTTCACAGCTGCCTGGGGAACCTCTCTCAGAGCACTGCTGCCACATCATATAATCATGAACAAAAATAATGTGCTAAGCAGAGGTTCGTTCCGCTGCTCCCGTCGAGAGAAGGGTAGTACGGCAACCACAAAGTGTTAAAATTTGCCTATGGCAAGGATAGCAAAAAATTCAAAACATCACAATTGTGCTGAAAGATGGAGCGCAGTACTTACCGTATCTGCTAGAATGCAATTGAAGAATGCCCCAAATCAAGTCGAATACCCTGAAAGTCCGTAGAATCCGCACGTTGAATAAATCTAAGTCCAAGGGGGCTCTGTTTCAAAGGCTAAACCCCCTTCGTCAGGAACTCGGCACTGCTGATCTTTGCTTGATTGCTTGAAAGCTGCCCAGCAATTTGAAAACAGAGGCAAATTGAAAATGGCGCCATTTTTTATATTGGACGTTTGTACGCTTCCTTTTTTGGGGGGGGGTTCATTAGGATTTGATTGTGAATATTTAGAAGTCATTTAATTGGGCAAGAACTGTACAGCCTTGTAAGTTACATTTTCCCTCTGCTTCATCTGTATTTATTTGAATCCACATTACGTATCAGGGACCAAAAGTTTGGAACAGCCTACCTGTTGATTTAAGGCAGCTTAAATCATATTATCAGTTCAACAAAGCATTCAAGACATATATTTTTCCTCTGATAAGGTTTACTAATTGTATATTGGTGTGTTTGATAAAATTGTAGTTCTTTAGGCTCAGGGTTACTGGTATTGTAAACTGCATCGAATCCTTGTTGAAATTTGTGGGTTATAAGAAACAATATACAGTAGAATAGGAATTGATGTTCTATACCGGAACATGTGGATAAAGCTGAACTGGTTGATATTGTGTATTTGGATTTTCAAAAGGCATTTGACAAAGTACCTCATGAAAGACTTCTGAGGAAATTAGAAAGTCGTGGGAGAGGAAGTAATGTCCTTTTATGGATTGAGAACTGGTTGAAAACCAGAACACAGAGAGTGGGTTTAAATGGTCAATATTCTCAATGGAGAAGGGTAAATAGTGGTCTGTGCTGGAGCCGCTGCTCTGTAACATATTTATCAATGATCTAGAGATGGGAATAACTAGTGAGCTAATTACAGTTGCTGACGACACAAAGTTGTTAAATCGAAAGAGGATTGTAAAAAATTGCAAGAGGACCTTATGAGACTGGAAGACTGAACATAAAAATTGCCGCTGCTGGGTCAGATCAGTGGTCCATCCTGCCCAGCAGTCCGTTCATGCGTTGACCCCCTGGTCAAAGACCAGTGCTCTAAATGAGTCCAGCCTCACCTGCGTACGTCCCAGTTTAGCAGGAACTTGTCCAGCTTAGTCTTGAAACCCTGGAGGGTGTTTTCCCCTACGACAGACTCCGGAAGAGCGTTCCAGCTCTGGGTGAAGAAGAACTTCCTTACGTTTGTACGGAATCTATCCCCTTTCAACTTTAGAGAGTGCCCTCTCGTTCTCCCTACCTTGGGGATGACAGATGACGTTTAATGTGAGCAAGTGCAAAGTGATGCACATGGGAAAGAGGAACCCAAACTATAGGTATGTGATGCAGGGTTCCACGTCAGGAGTCACTGCCCATGAAAAGGATCTAGGTGTCATCGTTGAGGATACATTGAAACCCTCAGCTCAATGTGTGGTGGCTGCTAAGAAAGCAAATAGAATGTTAGGAATTATCAGGAAAAGGATGGAAAACAAAAGATGAAAATGTTATAATGCCCTTGTATCGCTCTATGGTACATCCACACCTCGAATAATACATGCAGTTCTGGTCACCGTATCTCAAAAAAGATATAGCGGAATTAGAAAAGGTACAGAGAAGGGTGATGAAAATTATAAAAGGGATTGGACGACGTCCCTAAGAGGAAAAGCTAAAGCGGCTAGGGCTCTTCAACTTGGAGAAGAGACAGCTCAGGAGAGATGTGATAGAGGTTTATAAAATACTGAGTGGAGTGGAAAGGGTAGATTGAGAAAGGGATGAGAAGTCCTGTAAGCCCAGGTGAGGACCCCTGAGGATTTCCCCAATATAGCAAGAACAGGCCAATACAGCTAAGACCTAAAATGGTTACTGAAAGAGCAAAATGGACACTCTGACTAAGAAACTGTCAGCTCTGAAAGACACTTCTGCTTTCTTGGAAGCAGGGTCAAACAGAAGGCACAGCTGGAGAGAAAAACAATTCTAGTGAAAAAGACATCTTAGCCCTATAGTGGTATGATAAGCTTATGGAAGTTTCACAAGAAGAAGGATGAATGCTGTGCAGGAAACAAGGGATATGAGAATGCAAGAGAGCTGACCACAGAACTGAAAAGCCATCAGGCCCAGGTGCTCGAGGGAGGTAAATAGGACATTTACGGGGAAATAAGGTAGAAGTAGATGGAAAAAAGCGAGACACACAGTATCACTCAATTATGTTAACCAATCCATAGATTAATAAATGAGATAATGAATATGATTAACCAATGAAAATGTGAAATGTAACATGCACCAACCTGGGCCAGAGCTGTCAGAATCATATAAAAGAAAGCTCCTTGAACCAAGGATTTAGAACTCATCGGAAGTTCTCCATCAGTCTGGCCAGCCTGGTGTATGCTCTATTACTCTGAATGCTGTGTGATTTGTTCCTGTAAGCTATTGCTATTTGATTATTAAACTCATATTACTTGAACCGGCATAAAGAGAGTTGAGTGGTCTGTCAGTGAAGGCCCGTAATAGCCGGGTCTTCAAGATGTGAATTGCTTGTTGACTCTTGCCAAAAATACTAGGAATAGGGGGCATGTGATGAAGCTAACCAGAGAAAATATTTCTTCACACAAAGTTTAATTAAACTCTGGACTTCATTGTCAGAGAATATGGTGAAATCAATTAGCTTAACAGGGTTTAAACAAAGGTTTGGATAATTTCCTAAAAGAGAAGTCCATAGGCTTGGGGAAATCCACTGCTTTTTCCTAGGATAAACAGCATAAAATCTGTTTTGCTACTTGGGATCTATCTAGGTGCTTGGGACCTGGGTTGACCACTGTTGGAAACAGGATACTGGGCTTGATGGACCTTCGGTCTGTCCCAGTACGGTGGCTCTTATGTTCTTAATCCCTTTTATTGATCATTCTTACTGTATATCTAAACTCTCTGGGGAGAGAAGAAGACAGCCTCTGACTAGCTGGAATCTATTTCCTAGACTTTTATAGATTGTTCTATTTTATATTTATAAAATTGTAAACCAAATTGTAAATCTTAGCAGGCTAGGCAGTATATTACATTTGAATTAAACTGTAGCGGAACGCCAACTGGAGGAGTTTAGGGTGTGTATAAACCAATGGTCTCAAACTCAACCCCTTTGCAGGGCCACATTTTGGATTTGTAGGTAGTTGGAGGGCCGCAGAAAAAATACAATTTTGTATGAGGTAAAACTCTTTATAGTTTATAAATCTTTCCTTTGAGTTGTCTTAATAATAATATTGTCATTTATAGCTAAAGAGACATATGATCAAGAAACTGTTTTATTTTACTTTTGTGATTATGATAAACATACAGAGGGCCTCAAAATAAACCTGGTGGGCCGCATGTGGCCCCCGGGCCGCGAGTTTGAGACCACTGGTATAAACCTTTCAAGGGGGTAAATTCCCTCTAGCGAGACTGATGCTTTTGGGCGATGCCTAGGTGTGTGTCTGCTGTTGTCTCCCACCGAATCCTCGCAAATCGGAGTTCTAGGCGGGTTACAAGCAGCCTATCGCTACCTATCCCTTCGTGCGGACCAAGTAGGACCAAGCTAAAACCTTGGCCCACCTTCACCCATAAGTAGCAACAGCCCACAAAGCTGTTTAATTGAGGACCAATGCATCCGAGAAAATCACTCTTCAAATCCACCTTCGAGTTTTGAATTTTGGAACTCCCTCCCAACCTGCGTATATCAGACCCCCTCCTGTCTTCAATATAGGAAGGTGCTAAAAACGCATCTGTGTTCATTATAGTCTTGCTATGATTCATAATGTCTATGTTGCTAACTTTATTAATCTTATCTAAACCACAATGATTCCCAGTTGACATTTGTAGGGTATAAGAAACAATATGGTATAGAATTCTATATAGCGTCAAACATGTTACACTTCTCTCTCCGTATTTGCGGTTTCAATTATTCACGTTTTTTAGCTTGCTGGCTCCTCCCCCCAAAATTACGTCAGCTTGCATAGAGAAATCGCTGATTCCAAGCGTTGACGGAAAAAAATCGCCAATTCCCGGCACTTTCTTCACCATGTTTTGCCTCTCCTTTCGGAACAGGCCAGGTCTCCCACCATGTTATTTGCGGTTTCACCATATTCACGATGGTTTTTAATAGAAAACATATGAAAAAGTTATTTGCGGTTTTTCTGTATTCGCGGGTCTATTAATCCCCTATCACAGCGAATACGGAGAGAGAAAATGATAACATTCTACATGCAGTGTAAAGTTAATACATCTATAAGCAGCTAACCACTAACAATTTCTATAGAATAAACTTTGAAGCGCTGTAAAGGAGAGACGAGCAGGGCACTGGGGAGAGAGGGAGGGGGGGCACAGAAGGGAATCCCAAGGACATCACCCTTCATTAGCATATATGATGTCAACAGAGAGAAGGCAAGGCTCCCCCCACTTTCCCTGCCTTCGGTTTATATAGCTGGGGGGCGTGGGCAGGAGCTGCAGACGGTGGGGGATTCTCAGCATGTGAAGGGGGCCGGAGAGAGAAGAGAGACGGAGGGACGGTTTCTGCATCCTTCCAGAAAAGAGACTGCGTTCCCCCCCCCCAAGCAGGGCGGAAGAGGGGGGGAGGCTGTCTCCCCCACTCTGGCAGAGAGGGAGAAGAGACTCCCCGCTCCTCTCTGGAGAGACAGAAGAGACCTCTCCCAGCTGTCAGCCTCATCCTCTGACATAGGTGAGTGTTGGCTGTGATTTTCTTTTAGACGGCGGGGGGAGAGACAGCCCAGCCTGGATTTACACCCACTCGTCAAGTAAACAGACCTCCTCGATCACCCACGAGAGAGAGAAATGCATAACAGCTTTGTAGTGGAGAGATCTGGCATCTAGACCTACCTGAAGGATCTATTTGGTTATGTCTTCACGAGGGGGTGCTGAAAAGTTCGGAGCCCAACCAAGACAAGAATGACGTAGCTATGGTTCAATCAATGATCTGAAATAATGCCAAAATATAGAATTTAATTTCTGCAAATTGGCACTTAATGACACTCTTTTCAGCTACAGTGGCAAAATAACGCTCAGAATTTAGGGCGTTGGATGGTTGGGCTGAGAACTTTTCAGCACCCCCTCGTACATGTCGATTATATTTTCATGCTACTCTCTGTCTATAATATTTACTTGACTGGAGTTTTGCCCTATTAACATCCTTTATCTACCAAGCGAACCTTCTCAACTATTCAAATGAGAGCAGGACGTCTGTCTTATATAACCTGCACATTGCAATCGGGAGATCGGTATGGCCACCCTTCTCTCATTCAATATACATTGCAGGTGCCCTTAATGCACCACAGGTCCAGTTACCAAATTATAATAGGTGTCATTTAACGTAGGAGCGAATGTGGATACAATGAGCAATAGTCTTGCAGAGGTATGATGTTAAGAGGGGGGTAATATACTGGTGGATTCCACAGGTAGAGGTTATGAAACAGGTGATACTAGTCCAGGGGTGATATGCTCTGAGATATTGCAGGGAGAACTTACATAATGGGTTCTGATATTGTAAGCTCACTCGAGCAGGGACTGTCTCCTTTGCGACTCTGTATAGCGCTATGTAATATAACAATGATATTTCCCAGACATAGCTTAAGGAGTATATTTACCAGGTGTTATTAAAGCAAGAGGTGATGCACTGAGGCAGCAGGGAATGCATACAGAGGAGGATATGAAGACTTGGGGTATGGAGACAGACTTAAAGATCTCAATCTGTATACTTTGGAGGAAAGGTGGGAGAAGGGAGATATGATAGAGACGTTTAAATACCTACGCAATGTAAATGCGCACGAGTCGAGTCTCTATCATTTGAAAGGAAGCTCTGGAATGAGAGGGCTTATGATGAAGTTAAGAGGTGATGAGCTCAGGAGTAATCAAAGAAAATACTTTTTTGCAGAAAGAGTGGTAGATGTGTGGAACAGTCTCCCAGAAGAGGTGGTGGAGACAGAGACTGAGTCTGAATTCAAAGGGGCCTGGGACAGGCACGTGGGATCTCTCGGAGAGAGAAAGAGATAATGGTTACTGCGGATGGGCAAACTGGATGGGCCATTTGGCCTTTATCTGCCGTCATGTTTCTATGCTATAAGTAGGTATGATTAAGGGGTCAAGTTATTTTAGCAATGAGACTTACCGCTAGAGGTGTTTAGCATGGGCCAGCAAGGTAAGTGCTCAGATGCTCATAGCATTACTAATAACCCAAGTAAAGCATAAAATAACCCATCTTAACAGTAGCCTGCATTGATAACTTCCCTCATAAATCCCATTGTCCAGCTATGTCCCTGATAGAAGTCATGGAATAGGTCAAGAAGGCGTGGGATAAGCAAGTGGGATCTCTTAGAGAGAGGAAGATAATGGTTACTGCGGATGGGCAAACTGGATGGGCCATTTGGCCTTTATCTGCCACCATGTTTCTATGTTTCATATTTCTATGAGGTGTTGCAGAAAACGGGCGTCTAAGGGATGATATTAATATTGGCCTGATATACTGAGCGATACCACAGGCAGTGTGACTGTTATCAGGGGCTGAGTTATTGGTGACATACTGACTTATTGCACAGAGACAGGCAGGGAATATCTGTGAGCCTTCTTCTGATGTTCTTGTTTTTTTAAATCTATCTGTAATGTTAATATCTTCCTTGATGTATTTCTTCTGTACACCACCTAGAACCGCAAGGCATTGTGCAGTATACAAATAAAGACTTATGCTATAAACTGTGGATATTAATTTTTGATTTTAACTTTTTTTGTCATGTTATGCTATTCTTTTTCCTTTCGAGATGTAGCTCTTTTCCTATTGTGTGAACCGTCCTGTTATTGTCCCGGGAAGGCTGGTATATTTGGCCTTGTTGCTCAGAAGCAACATGTGTCTCCTATGGCTCTTATGGGAGATCTGAATCTCCAAATGCCTGTTTACTTGGCCCTGTTGCTCTCGTTCAACATCACTTTACGTAAAGCAGCCATTTTCACCATCTGCCAATTAAAGGGTTAAATAGAATAAGCCATAAACTATACCAGATACTAAGAACATAAGAAGTTGCCTCCGCTGGGTCAGACCAGGGGTCCATCGCGCCCAGCAGTCCGCTCCCGCAGCGGCCCATCAGGTCCATGACCAGTAAGTGATCCTTTGTCTAAAACCTTTCAATACCCTTTCATCATCCTATCTCTACCTCTATCTATATCCCTCAATCTCCGTATCCTTCAGGAACTTATCCAATCCCTCTTTGAATCCCCTTAATGTACTCTGACCTATCACATCCTCCGGAAGCGCATTCCAGGTGTCTACCACCCTCTGAGTGAAGAAAAATTTCCTTGCATTGGTTCTAAACCTGTCCCCTTTCAGCTTCTCCGAGTGACCCTTGTAGAGAATGACACGGTGCCAAAATTCATCACCGTTCCCATCCCCGCCGATAACCGCGGGAAATAATCCCGTGTCATTTTCTAGTGTCTATTTCAACCTCAGTCCTTCAACACCAGCATTCTTCAAAGCAAAGCTTGCGGGTCAGTGGTTGTGGCCATTCATACTCTGATTCTTCCCTCTCTCCTTAAAGAATGACATGAAGATGGTTTCCCGCGGTTATCCGCGGGGACGGGGACGGTGATGAATTTTGTCACCGTGTCATTCTCTACCCCCTTGTTCTTTTATTTTTTGAAAGTTTGAAGAATCTGTCCCTTTCCACCTTCTCTATGGCCTTCATGATCTTGTAAGTCTCTATCATGTCTCCTCTGAGTCTTCGCATAGGGTTACCTGACGTCCGGATTTCTCCGAACATGTCCTCCTTTCCGATGTTCAGGGGTCTGGACGGCTTTTCAAAACCCGGCACTGTGTCTGAGTTTTGGAAAAGCGTCCTCAAAATCACATCGGGCAGGAGGGCGTCCCCGCGCACGCAGGGATGCCATGTGATGACACCAAGTGTGACGTCATGTCGCATCTGCCCTCCTGCCCGGTGAGAGCAAGCAGCAGGGGGAGGAACTGGGGCGTAACAGGGCGAAACTGGGTAGGCCTGAGGGGGCAGGTCTAGGGGGTTTTGAGTTTACTAAAGTAAAGTTAGATCCTGCTTCCATCAAAAACATTTTACCCTCCTTGTCCAATCCATCATCCTCTCCAGATTGACTATTGCAACTCTGTCTACTTAAGCCTAACTAAGAAAAACCTCCACAGGTTCCAACGGATTCAGAATGCCGCGGCCAAGCTCATCTTCGCTAAAAGTAAATTTGACCATGTCTCCCCGCTCCTGGCCAAGCTCCACTGGCTTCCGATAATCGCCAGGGTCCACTATAAATGTGCCTGTTTAACTTTAAAAATCCTATATGGTATCCTCCCTCCCTTTATCCCTCTTTATTGGAATTCCTCAAACCCTAATACCACCAGATCCTCCCACAAATTAAAACTATCCTTCCCCTCGCTAAAAGGCATTTCCCACACAGGAAAGCTAGGGACCTCCCTCCACTTCAAAATCACTGAGCTCTGGAACAACCTTACCTCCCCTCTTCGGAACTTGAGCTCTCTCCAAGTTTTCCGCAAACATCTGAAAACCTGGCTTTTCTCAAAAGATGTAAGTCTCCCTCCAATTTAGGAATCAAGAAAACTCTTATATCTTGGCATCCCAAGTCCTCTAAATTTTCTTCACACTTCTACCTCTAACCCTCTGTTGTAGTTCCTTCCTATTTCTCCTACTGTAAACCGCATCGAGCTCTACGAACGTGGAGATGATGCGGGATACAAACCTAAGGATTAGATTAGATTAGATTAAAATCTGGTAACCCTAGGAACGCAGTTATGCTAACCACTAAGCCACCAACTGCTAGGGGTTATTAATAACTGACTGATAAACTGACATATTGCATGGAGTGAAATGTGTGGATATTAATGTGTGGCTGATACACAGAGGTATTGAGAGGTAGCTATGAACCAGACCCATCAGGATTCAGATCCCACGACTCCCACCAATGCTCTTAATGACTGCACTGTGGAACAATGACATACATGAATGTAACTCGCTCGGAGAGGGAAAAGCAAGTGGCGGTGCCTCGAAATGCAACGCCTCTCGTATGAGGAAAGAGGAAAGAGGTTGGAAAAGAGATGGCTGAGGGGAGATAGGATTAAAGTCTACAAAATCCCGAGTGGATCGATGTTTCGCTCCGTCAAAAATGACAAAGACTAGGGGACACTCGATGAAGTTACAGGGAAATACTTTTATAACCAATAGGAGGACATTTTTTTACTCTGGAACGCGTTGCCAGAGGTTGTGGTAAGAGCGGATAGCGTAGCTGGTTTTAAGAAAGGTTTGGACAAGTTCCTGGAGGAAAAGTCCATAGTCTGTTATTGAGAAAGACATGGGAGAAGCCACTGCTTGCCCTGGATCAGTGGCATGGAGTGCTGCGACTATTTGGGTTTTTGCCAGGTACTTGTGACTTGGATTGGCCACCCTTAGAACGGGCTACTGGGCTTGATGGACCATTGGTCTTATGTTCTTAAGGAAAGGACAATAAAGCTATGGTGACATCACTGCTGAGGTTGGTTCTTAGGCATTGGTTGATTGAGGCATTATGACATCACAATCTCAGCTCTGGAATGTTGGTACTCTTTGGGATTCTGGAATCTTGTTGTTCTTTGAGATTCTGGGTTTTTACCAGGTACTTGAGACTTGGATTGGCCTCCGTGAAGATGGGATACTGGGCTTGATGGACCACTGGTCTGACCCAGTAAGGCTAGAGTTGGCAGATTTCCTCTTTCAAAAGAGAGGATGCCTGGCCCTACTCCGTTCCGCACCCCCCCAATCCCGCCCCATTCTGGCCCTGGCTCCGCTCCATTGCTCCCCCAGCCCTGCTTCACCACAAACCTCTCCGAGTTCAAAGGCCACATATGGAAGTCTTCGCACATGCGCAGACATCGACACAGCGACATCACACGCATGCGTGCGTATGTATGATGTCATCACGGTGACAGCCGCCCATGCGCAAAGGCTTCCAGATGCAACCTCCAAGCTCAGGATTTGCTGAGTTTTGGAAATCCCCTCAAGCACCCAGACGTCCTCTAAAAAGAGGGCATGTCCAGGTAACCCAAAGTAAGGCCATTCTTATGTTCTGAGCAGATGGGGACATGTTCCTGACTTCAAGTCAAGCCTTTTCCTTAATCCCATTGATATTAATCTCTGCATGACCTGAGTCTTCAGCAAATCTTCTGGGCCTTGAAAGGGAGCTAATCCCACCTAACATCAGAGAGTGGTAGAGAGCTGGAACACTCTTCCGGAGTCTGTCATAGGGGAAAACATCCTCCAGGGATTCAAGACATAGTTAGACAAGTTCCTGCTGAACAAGAACATACGCAGGTAAGTCTAGTTTCAGTTAGGGCGCTGGTCTTTGACCAGAGGGCCGCCGCGTGAGCGGACGGCTGGGCACGATGGACCACCGGTCTGACCCAGCAGCGGCAATTCTTATGTTCATAGTAGTTGGGGGAGGGGGGATTATCACCTGTATAGGTTATCATAAAAGGAACTTATTGGATGAATAGCATCAATGGAAATTAAGCTCTTAAAGCAGTGTCTCTCCAACTCTGTGCCCCGAATAGATTCCAGAATTGTACTTTATTTTTGAAAATTCCCTTCATAATAGATGACACGCACGTCGCTAATGTTATGAGCGTCTGCGTGCGTAAGGATGCAAGCGCCCAGACGTGATTGGTCCTTGAAAACTAATGGCAAGCCATTTTCTTTTTATCCAGTAGTTATCCTAACTTGAGCAACAAAGCAATCGAGGCTTTGCTAATGTTTGAATCTTCCTATCTTTGCAAACTTGGACTTTCAGCTTTGACAGAAATTTTACAAAAAGAGAACGACTGCAGATGGTGGATGATGAAATTTGTGTTTGCTTGTCGGCTATCGAGCCGTGCTTTGGGTTAATTTGCCCTCACAAACAAGCTCATCCATCGCATTGATTAGCAATTCTATTCTGTCTACTTTAGTTTCACGGTTGTTACAATTACCCAAACATAGCTTAAAGAACTTGATAAATAAATAACGCTCAAATTAAATTTTTTTTGTTGGTTTTGCAATTTTATAATTTCAATTATACACTGGGTTTTACTAAACCGCAGAATAGCGTATTACAGGCTGGCAAGGTAAATGCTCTGATGCTCAGAGGAATTGAATGAGCTTCAGTGCATTTACCTCACCGATCTGCGTTAAGAAGCTCTTCTGCGGTTTGGTAAATGTGCCGCAGAAAACATTTGCTCCGTTTAGTGTGCCAGAGCTAAAAATGTTTGAGAGACACTGTCTTAAAGAATAAGAAAGGTGAGATCTAAAAATTTCCATCGTGTCATATCAGTCTTCTCCTCATTTGATAGTTCTTTGGGAGCTGAAATTATGTGTTTCCAGTCACTTAAGAACACACTACATTACTGCATAGTGGCAATGGCATGCAAAGCTCAGGATGTATTTTATCTAATCATTTTTTCTTGTTCTTTATAGTTATTCCAGGCTCGGTATGACTCTGAACAAGAAAGAAAAGGTGGGGGGATTACCTCAAGTGCACCGAGGAAGCCTCCCCCTCTCTGCAGACTCCCACCGGCGTGGCAGCATGCCTGTCCCTTACAAGCACCAGCTGTTACGGGGCCAGGCAGTGGATGAGCTGGAGTGGCCCCCGAGAGCCCACGGAGCAGGGAGCATCCACTCGGGCTCCTCCGACTCCGTCGTCTCTTCCGAGAGCGGCCCAGGAGGAATTGGGGATCTCGGCGTTATCAAGGTGATGCTGCTCGGGGAGAGCGGAGTAGGCAAGACGGCACTGGCGCAGATCTTTGGAGGGCTGGAGGACAACTTACCGCATGTGCTGGGAGATTCAGGTACTGCTGAAGATTAATTAGAGCCCACCCTAAATATATGATTTTGTCACTTGTTATACTTGACTCAAACTCAATAACATTTCAAATATTCCATATAATGTATGACGACTTCAGTTTTTATACTTATATCACACATATATTCGTTAAATTTTCTTCAGGATCTCAGTGACACCACCCCTATATGTATTTTTCCTTTAGATATATCAAACTTTCATCTAATGTGCAATGCTTTAGATAATGATTTTTAAGAAATAGTGTTAACTTGTCTTTTA
This sequence comes from Geotrypetes seraphini, assembly GCF_902459505.1. Classification (NCBI taxonomy): domain Eukaryota; kingdom Metazoa; phylum Chordata; class Amphibia; order Gymnophiona; family Dermophiidae; genus Geotrypetes; species Geotrypetes seraphini. The sequence continues at coordinate 6,605,499 of NC_047099.1, read as the reverse complement.
AAGTCCTTGTCTACGGTCTGCGGAGATTTAATCCAACATGTTTCGCTGAATAGCTTTTTCAAGGATTCTCCCAGAGCTGTCATAAGCCATCTAAGCTCGCATTTTGTTTCCCGACACAAAGACACAGGCAAGTTACACATATGGGCTTGGAGAGAGGTCTAATGTCACTTTATGTCTAATACCCAACTCTTACACCAGGGGTGTCCAACCTGCGGCCCCGGTCGAGGGCGATGCAGTGTTTTCCTCTGCTGCCCCCTGGTGGTTACCGTCTTGCCGGCTCCCTCCTCTGTCTTGCTGCAGCATTTGCGCGGCCCCAAAAACACTTTTTGGCCAATGTGGCCCAGGGAAGCCAAGAGGTCGGACACCCCTGAGAATCATTCTTTAGCTTGTTTTCTTAATGGCCCAGTCCCTGAAGCATGAAACCAGCAGGAGACAGTCTTTCTGACATTCCAATTTGTTTGATTTATTTTTAACGTAATTTTGATTGAAAATAGCAACAGAAACTATACAACCAGTGAATCATAATTCTAAACTTTACGCTTGTATACCGCCCAACCATAAGTTCCAGGCGATTAACAATGAAGAAGGACTGTACAATCAGTGAAGAAAACATATGAACAGTTAAAAGAATAATCATGATACAAACTTATCAAACAAATGGGTTTTCAATAGCTTTCTAAAGACATGATGTGATCGTGTTTGAGAAATCCAAGAACTTAGCCAGAAATTCATTTTTCCTAACTGGAAAGTGAAAGTCTTACCTAAAAATCTTTTATAGCGGCAAGCTTTTACAGATGGGAACATAAACATACAGACGTTGTGAGTATTTTTATTCGACTTATGTAATTTCAATTGGGAGGATAGGTATCCTGGAGCCAGACCAAAAAGAGCTTTAAAGCAGGTGCAGCCAAATTTAAAGATCAGGGCAATACAACCAAGTCAAGGCTCCATGATGTTTATGCCCGCCTGGATTATTTGCTGATCCAAACTGTTTTATTTATAACATTTCTAGATCATTTTCCGGGGAAAATCATCTCTTTGTCACACAGATTCCTGTGTGAAAATTTTTCTTTCAATTTGAGCCTATAGGTGCTGTTTCTCTGTGAATTCCCAGCTTGGGTCTGCTTTAATTATTGGTTGAAAATTCTACACACACACACACCCTTTTATTCCTGAGCTACTGCAGAGGGACAACGGACTATAAAGCAAAGGATGTGTTCTTTATGAATAAAAGGGACTTTGACTGACAACAGTTCTTAAACCACTTGTGAAACGCATTCCAATCTTTCTCTGCCATTCCCACTTTGTAAATGTCAAGTGGCTGAAGCTAGTTCCTGTTGATCTTTGGGATGCTGAACTTATACTAGATCAGGGGTGCACAAACATAGTCCTTGAGGGCCGCAACCCAGTTGGGTTTTCAGGATTTCAGCAATGAATGTGCATGACAATGACACAGGCACACATTTTCTCCATCCCCGTCCCTGTGAGCTTTGCTCCTGTCCCTGCCCCATTCCCGCAAGCTCATGACAGACATGGCACGACATAGGGTGGGGATGCTGAACCTAAGGTGAGAGGAGTTAGGCGTTGAAAGCCCTCTCAACTGGGCAGGGATTCGGACAGCTTAGTCCAAGCATACGGCGCAGCAAGGCAAGGAACGGAGTCTGGAGTTGGCAGTTGAAGAGAAGGGCACAGATAGGAGGGACTTAGCAGCTGAGCGGAGCTCATAAATAGAGGCAAAAATGATGTTTCTGATTGGACTTCTGAACTAAAGACATTTTCATTTAAAACGTGGGCGAGGAGGAGGCACGACCTGCCATGGCACTGTGGATACTGTGTGACGGGATGACTTCCCTGTGAGGAAAGGCTAAAGCAGCTAGGGCTCTTCAGCTTGGAGAAAATATGATAGAGGATGGCTATGAATCACTTTTTCACTCTTTCCAAAAATACTAGGACTAGGGGGCATGCGATGAAGCTATTTGCGCGCAAGACAAATGCACGCAGATCTTTATAGCATGCAAGACAAATGCGTTAGTGCCTCCTTCATCCCTCCCCTCCTGGTCTTTCTCTTTTGCTGTGGGTTTTTCACCTGTTCTCTCCGCTAATACAACTAACCAGGCCACCTACTAGAGGTACGTATCATATTCAGTAAGTTCTGTTCTTTACTTTATTCTTCAGTTTACCACCCGTAATCATTTATTTGCTTGTTTCTTTCCCCTGCAGGATACCTGCAGTGGGGCTATGACGCTGACTCATCCCATTGTCTTTACATACCTTTGTCTTGAATAATGAGATCTTTCTTAGGGAATTTGATTGAATAAAGGTTGAAATGTGTTGAAGCTGGTCATTACGTTTGCACGATAATAGCTACGTGACAGAATCGATATTGCAAAGTGCTCATGGTGTTCATTTGGTGATTTTATTTCTGAGGTGAAAGTAAATTACCATGGCAATTGAAAGGAAGGAGGCAGTAGCTGTATAAAAATGTATTTCTTTCTGGTTAACTGTCATTAAAGAAAGTATAATGGTAGACAGGTCACGACCAATGAACACAAGGTGCGGTAGGCGGTTAACGCACGGAATACCGCGCATTCAACCGCCTGCCGCGCTAGTCGCTAACGCCTCCATTGACCAGGCGTTAGTTTTTTGGCTTGCTGCGGGGGTTGTCCGACGCGCTAACCCCTGTAGCGCACCTTGATAAAAGGAGCTTATAGAATGGACAGAACAGGTCTCCAGGACAAAGATAAATCCCAGGTAACAAATGAAATATTAAAATGACTAAACTTGAGGTAAACTTTGAATCATAACATTGAAATACAAGTAGACTGCTATCTTCTGCAATAGAAAAGAGCATTACATATAAAAAAAAATATATGAATGGGGAACACATACCACTCTCCACTGCGAGGTCTTTGAACTGACGTTCCTTTACGTCGTACGTTTTCGTCGTCCATGTGATTGTGTTGCTGCACTTATGTGGATTTGACTTGCCACTGAAGCTTCAAGCCTCGAACACTTTAAAATCATTAAGTGTTCAAGGCTTGAGTGGTTAAGGCAGAGCGTGCAGAAATGGGACAGAGACAGACCTCGTGGGGACGAGACCAGGATATTGAGATCCCATAGGGATGGGGCCCAATGTATATAGCACCGTACAGAGATGTAGGATAGATAATTTTAAGACCATAAGAAGTTGCCTCCACTGGGTCAGACCAGAGGTCCATCGCGCCCAGCGATCCGCTCCCGCGGCGGCCCATCAGGCCTATGACCTGTGAAGTGGTTCCTGACTATTTCTATAACCTACCTCTACTTCTATCTGTACCCCTCAATCCCCTTATCCTTTAGGAACCTATCTAAACCTTCCTTGAACCCCTGTAGCGTGCTCTGGCCTATCACAACCTCCGGAAGCACGTTCCATGTGTCCACCACCCTTTGGGTAAAAAAGAACTTCCTAGCGTTTGTTCTAAACCTGTCCCCTTTCAATTTCTCCGAGTGCCCCCTTGTACTTGTGGCTCCCCACAGTCTGAAGAATCTGTCCCCGTCTACCTTCTCTATGCCCTTCAGGATTTTGAAGGTTTCTATCATGTCTCCTCTAAGTCTCCGCTTTTCCAGGGAGAATAGCCCCAGTATTTCCAACCTGTCAGCGTATGAAAAGTGTTCCATACCTTTTATCAGTTTTGTCGCTCTTCTCTGGACTCCCTCAAGTACCGCCATGTCCTTTTTGAGGTACAGCGACCAGTATTGGAAACAGTACTCCAGATGTGGGCGCACCATTGCACGATACACATTTCTGCAAGTAAAACTGTTTTTACCTGTAAATAGAATTTTCTAGAACTTCCTGCATGAAGTGTGTATAACGTTACGTATGTACAGCCTCTACAGACAGAACTTTACTTGAGAATGCACATTTCCAGGGCGATAGTCTAAATGCATGAAAATTAGCAGAATGTACTTTGCACATGGCAAAAAGCAGGTGTGAATGTATGCATGGGAAAGCACATTGTTTCAAAAATTTGCCAAAGCCTGCAGAAGGAAAAGTGGGTGCACAGTTTTTATGCATCTGCATAGTTATAGAATTACTCGACAAAGGACGGTTCCAGCCCCCCTGGAGCTGACCGTGTAGTCAACTGCATCTCTTATTTGTCTTGCCTTCCCTTCTTTCCAGAGGAAGCATATGAGAAGAAGATTCTTGTAGATGGTGAGGAGGCAGCGCTTGTAGTGTACGACGTTTGGGAACAGGTATGTGGAAAAAAACCTGATTGTCTAAGATCTAAGCACCGGCAGAAAAAAAAAAACACCTCAGTATTGTCAGTAAATAACCCTGCAACCCCACACCCTCTTTTACTTTCTAAATAGCCACAGTTCAATTTTGCACGCCATCCAGTATTTAGAAAGCTGTCAAATTTCCTCCTTCTCCAATTTGGTAGCTTTCTATGGTACCACCCCCCCACCCCCCAATTTGGTGTAGCATTTCTCTCCCCTCCCCATCTTCCACGGGATCCAATTCTTCTCTACCTTTCTCCCTTACCCCTCCCTCCCTTCCTCCCCAGTTGGGTATAGCATTTCTATCCCCTCCCACTACAGGATCCAATTCTCTACCTTTTTCTCTTCCCCTCCCCCCCCAATTGAGTATAGCATTTCTTTCCCCTCCCCATCTTCCGCCACGGGATCCAATTCTTCTCTACCTTTCTCCCTTACCCCTCCCTCCCTTCCTCCCCTTTGGGTATAGAATTTCTATCCCCTCCCACTACAGGATCCAATTCTCTACCTTTCTCTCTTCCCCTCCCTCCATTGGGTGTAGCATTTCTCCCCCCCTCCCCCCGGGATCCAATTCTTCTCTACCTTTCTCCTTTACCCCTCCCTCCCTTCCTCCCCAGTTGGGTATAGCATTTCTATCCCCTCCCACTACAGGATCCAATTCTCTACCTTTCTCTCTTCCCCTCCCCCCATTGGGTGTAGCATTTCTCCCCTCCTCCACCCCGGGATCCAATTCTTCTCTACCTTTCTCCCTTACCCCTCCCTCCCTTCCTCCCCAGGCTATTTAAGCCACCTGTGTGCAGCTCTACTAGGCTTTCCTATACCAGGTGATGATGCTCTGGAGACAGGTATGCACTTTTTTATTCTGATATTTGTGGGAGTATGAGGGGATCAGTGATCACTTGGGAACTGTGTGGAGGCCTTTATGTTGACTCTGCATTGATTATCTGGTCACTTTGGATACCTTCTGAGCACTTATACCTGTTTGTACATTGTCTAACTCACAATGTATAAGTTCCGACCAGGATGCTAGAAAAACATTCGATTATCCCTGGAAGACGACTAAGTCTAGGTCAGCCCACATCCCGCCCTAATCACTCCTCCAGATACGCCCCTTTCAGCCTCTGGGCACACAGCAGCATTCAGAGGTATAAAGAGTCCCTCAACACATCCAGAAAGTCGGTTTGATTATTGGCACGTGGACAACCTGGGCGGGTTTTTGACGTGTTTAAGTTCTGATTAAGAGCCCCACTGCCTTCAGTGGCCCCGGAAGCTTTCCCTCTGCTTCAGCATGTTTATTTGAAAGGAAGCTCTGCAATGAGAGGGCATAGAATGAAGTTAAGAGGTGATAGGCTCCGGAGTAATCTAAGGAAATACTTTTTTACAGAAAGGGTGGTAGATGCGTGGAACAGTCTCCCAGAAGAGGTGTTGGAGACAGAGATTGTGTCTGAATTCAAAAGGGCCTGGGATAGGCACGTGGGATCTCTTAGAGCAGGGGTGTCAAAGTCCCTCCTCGAGGGCCACAATCCAGTTGGGTTTTTAGGTTTTCTCCACTCAATATGCATGAGATCTATTAGCATACAATGAAAGCAGTGCATGCAAATAGATCTCATGCATATTCATTGGGGAAATCCTGAAAACCCGACTGGATTGCGGCCCTCTTGGAGGGACTTTGACACCTGTGTCTTAGAGAGATGAAGAGATAATGGTTACTGCAGATGGGCAGACTGGATGGGCCTTTATCTGCCATCATGTTTCTATGAGCAGCTGTAGATAGTCTGGGATGGAGAGGACGAGAAATACTTGAGAAAAATCGATACACTCAGAGACCAGAATATTAGAAATCAGAGCACAGACTTGCAAACACAAAATGACAGAATTTGATGCTGAAAGAGGAGACCAAATGCTTGGGCAGACTGTAGCATCCTAGCAGCCATCTGCCGTCATTCCTTGGCATGAGGCTAGCCTGTTGCTCGTGTTTCAGGACATTGTGTTGTTTCTCTCTCTGAGGACAGCCAGCCAGGAATAGCTAGAAATGGAGTTTACGTAGCCTATAAACCATCCTTTGCTAAACATTTTGAAAATTAATTATTTGTAATTTGCTGCTGTTTTTTTTTTTTTAATACTCCTTTTTCCTAATTACTGTTAACCGAGTTGAGCTTCCTTTGGTTGATGATCTGGTATATAAAGCTAATTTTAGTTTAGTTTAGTCAAAGAACTAAAGGACTGGGGGGGACCTTGGCATAGGGTTACCATATTATCAGAAGCAAAAACCCAGACACATGACCTCGCACCAGCCCCGCCTCCACAGAGCCTCGTTTCTTCTTCCATGACCAGCTCCAGCCATGCCGAGCATGGGCGGATGAATATGATGTCATCCACGCATGCTTGGCTTTCCAAAACCCAGCCAAACTACCAGGTCATGCAAAGTCCATCCAGACAGTCCTCTAAAAAGAGGACATGTCTGGGTTTTTCCAGACATCTGATGACCCTACCTTGGCATATCCAAAATTTCACCTAAAGTTATAGAATGAGGTCTGAGGCCTTGGGTGTTCATTTAAGTCAGAGAATCAGAGGGATGGGATGGATCTCAGCATATCCAAGAGATAACCTAGAATCACAGAATGAGGATTGATATGGGCCTCAGGAGTTCATCTAAGAGTGAGAGAATCAGAGGGATGGGAGGCATTTCAGTGTAAATAGTAGGTCAGCTAGAATCATAGACTGAAGTCTGATATAGGCCTCAGGAGTTCATCTAGAGCCAGAAAACCATTAGGAAGGGTGGGATTGTAGCATATCCAGTAGGTAACTAGAATCATTGAAAAAGGTCTCAGGAATTCAGCTAGATTCAGAGAATGATAAGACTGGGATGACCTTTCACTGGGATAAGGCAGGAGAATGCTAGGTAGGTCTCAATAACTGGCTTCTAAGTTTTTTGGACACACACCTAGTCAAAGCCTACATTAAATCTCTAATGAGAGAGCTTCCACAACCTCTTAGGGTAACTTGTTGCAACCCTTGGTTATCCTTAACTGTCAAGCCTTCTCTAATGTCTAACCTAAATCTCCCATTGTGATTTTGTCTGCAGAAATTGCACTGGGAGGTTATCAACACGCTGTAACCTTGACTATCAAGTTTTCATCATGCCGTTACCTTTGCCAATATTCTAAAGTCTGTAAATATAGTCTGTTCTCATTACCCACACGTTCGTCATACATGAATTTGAATATCTGTGGTTGCATCAGTTGAAACCAATATTCCTCAATTTATGCCGCTGTGGTCGCTTATTTGTAGACCGATGCTCACAAAAGCAGCCCTACCATCAGGCCTCCCCCCCCCCTTGATCCAGCAATTTCCCCCCCCCCTTCTGTGCGCCCCTCCCTCCCTCTTCCCCCCACCCCTAAGAATTACAACCCACCCGCCCTCCTGGACACAGCTGCAGGACCCCCAGGCCTACATACTTCTATGGTGGGTTGTTGGGGCAGGAGCAATTCTCACATGTTCCTGCCCCCGATGACCCACCCCCTTCCTGGACCCAGCGGTAGGTCCTACCTTGCTTCCATAGTGGTCTAGCAATTCTCACTCACACCTGTCCATGCTCTCTCTGCTGAAAATGGCTGCTGAGACTTCTATTGTTTACTTCCACAGTTTTGAGGCACTGCTGGAACCTAACCTTTATTTGCCCGTAGACCCAGCGTATCATTATTCACAATTTCACAGTTTGTGAACATTTTCACGTACCATGAATAATGAGAACGAAGCGTACACATGAAGGAAAGAGTTTCAGAACAGGCAGTCATGATAGGGGGATGACATAAACAAAATTTCTTCTTATGGAGCAGTAACAATATCAGAATTTGAAAAAAGGTGAGAGAACCAAACATGAACGACCTTCAACAACATTGTACCACTGCAACAGGGGAGCAGAAATGGGTCGGGGGTCTATATCTACCAATAATTTATAAGTTCCACACTAAAAGGTCAATATTCAACTCACAGCAATGAGCACCTTATAAGCTGCTTCTAGACATGAGTGACTTAAACCCCCCGTCTTGAATGCCAGGACATTGAATATCTGAATACGTCTGTTGACCCCCCAAATTAACCTGGCAGTGACCAATATTCAGATCGGTACTCAGTTAACTTGGTGAATACGGTTAGGACAGTTGAAAACTTAATTGTTTCTTAGCGTTTTCCTGTGTTGTTTTTTCTTTTTTATGAGAGCTGTTCTGCAATTGTGTTTATATGTGGTGTTTAACCTGTTATGATTGTAAGTTTTATAAACCATATCGTTAATACACAGTATATAATTTTTTAATAAATTTATATGCTTACTTAGCTGGTTACAGGACAGAAGCTTGCCACTAAAAAGTTAAGTTGTTGCTCTGTCCTAACTCTGCCCCTATCTGCTTAGGGTTTGGTTGCTTAGTGGATAACAGTTTAGTAATTCTGAATATTGTCTGCGCACTGGCTCAGCGGGGATTAAATTGGTGTAATGGATGTGCATGGCCCAGTTAAACCCTTTTGAATGTTGAATCATATAGACAGGAGGAGCTGCTAAAAAGTTCTTGGACCAACCAACAAAGTTCAGGAAGGTGTGGCTCACTGGTAGACCTCTGCATCCAGAGGTCATGAGATCACATTCCAGTAGTGCTCCTTGTGACCCTGGGCAAGTCACTTAATCTTCCAGTGTCTACCACTTTGTATACAAGTCCCCAATCCCTTTCCCTTTCATCAAGCCCAGTATCCTGTTTCCAACAATGGCCAACCCGGGTCCCAAGTACCTGTCAGAAACCCAAAGAGCAGCAACATTTCAGAGCTGAGATTGTGATGTCATAATGCCTCATTCCACCAATGCCTAAGAGCCAACCTCAGCAGTGATGTCACAATGGCTTGATTGTCCTATACTCAGCTCACATAAGAATTGCCATACTAAGACAGACTGAAGGTACAGCTGTTGCCTCTGCAACCAGAGATCATGAGATCAAATCCCAGTGTTGCACCTTGTGACCCTGGGAAAGTCACTTAATCATCCAGTGTCCACCACTTTGCATGTCAAAACCACAAAAAGGTGGTATACAAGGACCCTTTCCCTCAGTCCAGCAATCTTCCACTTTTTTTTTTATCATTCTGTATTTTTCCAACATCACAAAAAATGTGGAAAATCACTGGCCTAAGTGTATAGCTCTCAATGAAGGCTGCCCCAACTTTGTTGGTTGGACTGAGAACTTTACAGCAGCCCCTCGCAGGTACTTACCTGGATAATCCATGCATGGTGTGGTTGAGCTGTTGTTTTTGATTTCACTCAAGACAGATTCCTGTAGCTGGATGCAGGAGAACTGTCTACAGATGGGGAACGTGTACCTCATTATCTTCTCAGTGACAGACCGCAGGAGCTTCAGTAAAGTCACCGAGTTGCTCCTCCAACTCCGCACTTCACGGCCCAATGAGGACCTTCCCATCATTCTCGTAGGCAACAAGAGTGATCTAGTGCGTTCACGAGAGATTTCATTGGAAGGTAAGGCTCATAGATACTTATCTTAGTGAAATCACTTGTGTTAAAGGAGCCACACTATTCACTGTACGTAGAACAATAAGAGCCAACTTTCCCACAATGATTCAGGACCCAAACACAGTACTGGAACTTGCTCACCACTCACTGGTACCCTCGCAGTGGTATAGTGAGGGTAGGAGGAATCCGGAGCAGTGGCACCCCCCTCGCCCTCCCCTTCCTGTACCCCCCAAGCCACACTTATGCCCTCCCTTCCCCCCCGTACCTTGTTAAATCTTTACCAGCACGAACAGCTTAACTAGCCTGCTGCTCGCACCAGCATTGGCTTTCCCTCTGATGTCACTTCCTGGCCCCGTGACCCACATGTAATTTCAGAAGAAAGCCAGGCCAGTGCAAACAGCAGGCCTGGGGGGCTAGGGAGGGCAGAAAGGTGCCAGCACTCCCACCAAGATGGCACCTGGGGTCACTAAAAGAATATCAGTTCCTTTTTGTAAAAGATCCTAAAATCCCATTTATTTATTTCACACCAAAATTCATAAGTCCTTAAGTCGGCCTCTTGGGTTACCTATTGTGGTGAGTCAATGATTTTTATTCCAAACCCTGTCACAATTTTTAGATTTTCATCTTCAAGAATTAGTTCAGCAGATTCCATCATTTATACAAGATTCAACACATTTAATAAAATTATTGAATGAAATCACAGCTGTGACGCAAAATCTTTATATACAAATATCCCGCAACGGCAGGTGGTTGAATTGATCAGATCAATAATTTTCCAGCTACAGATATCAGAACAGCTAAAAGTTTTCTTGGGCAATATATGTGATCTGATTATTGGAAGTAATTATTTTATGTTTAAAGATCATTGCAATGTTAGGAAATTCTTCTTCACGGAGACGGTGGTAGATGTCTGGAATACCCTCCCAAGGGAAGTGATGGAGAGGAAAACAGTGATAGAATTAAAAAAAGAGTGGGATAAAATAGAGGATCTCTAATTAGAAAACAAAAGATGTAAATTAAAGAGTTAAGGCCAGTATTGGACAAACCTGCATCGTCTGTGTCCCATATATTGTGATTCAGTGTAGGATGGACTGGGGAGGGCATCAATGGGAACTCCACCAATATGGAACATGAGGATGTTACTGGTCAGACTTTATGGTAAATATCCTGCAAATAACAGGATGATTAGATAGGCTAACGTGAGCTTGGACGGCAATTTCAGCATTTGGAACCTAGGACAATACTATACTTTACAGGCTACGGCCCAGAAATATCAAAGAAGAGACAAGTTAATCTAGTCATGTATTTTTTAATGGGTTTAACTTATGGGCAGACTGGATGGACCGTCATTTACTATGGTACTATGTTATCTGGCCGAAACCCAAAGAGTAGCAACATTTCAGAGCTGAGATTGTGATGTCATAATGCCTCCTTCCACCAATGCCCAAGAGCCAACCTCAGCAGTGATGTCAGAATGGCTTGATTAGACGGCAACTTCAGCATTTGGAACCTAGGATAATACCAGACTTTACAGTCTACGGTCCAGAAACAAGTCAATCTAATCATATATTTTTTAATTGGTATAACTTATGGGCGTTCAGGTCTTTATTTGCCATCATCATTTACTATTTACAGATCAAGGGAGTCACTATTGGGGTGACTGTAGCACCCTTGATAGCGTGCCTTTATATGGCAAGATTTGAGCAACAGTATATTCAGGGATCATGCTTTAGTAAATATATAGTGGCTTGGAAGCGCTTTATTGATGTGCTCTTGATTTGGTCTAGTGACCAAGAAGAATTAGATCAATTTTTGGTTTATTTGGAGCAGTGTAATGGAAATATATCCTTCCAATCAACTATTTCATGTTTATCTATAAATTTTTTGGATATTTTAATCATTATTAATAATGGTCAGTTTACAATTGCGATGTATAGGAAGGAAACTGATTGCATTACAGTACTGCATTATGCGAGTTATCATCTAAGTATGTGAGATAATATCTTATCTAATCTTTGATTTTATATACCGATTCATCCCAACAGGAGGGCTCAACTTGGTTAACAGAATATTAATAAATTATACAAGAGATTAGAACAAAAACTATGGGGTCCTTTTATCAAGGCGCGGTAGGGGTTTAATGCGCGGAATACCGCACGTTAAACCACCTGCCGCGCTCGTCGCTAATGCCTCCATTGACCAGGCATTAGTTTTTTTGCTTGCTGCAGGGGTTAGCACGTGATGAAATGTCCGACACGCTAACCCCGCTAGCGCGGCTTGATAAAAGGACCGCTATAGCTTTTAGGCCAAAATTTTATATTTTATGGTTGATTATATGAAAAAGAAAAATCATTAGTAAATTTCTGGAATAAATAGATGTCTTCAATGCTTTACGAAAAGTGGGTAGATGAGAGAGAACTCTAATTATAGAAGGTAGGTCATTCCAAACTTTTATGACTAAAAAAGAAAATGATCGACAAAAATTGACCATCGTTTTTATTCTTTAAGAGTGGGAAAGCCAAGTTTATATTTCTGAGAGCTCCTAGAATTAGAGATTTCTTGTGAATTAAATGAAAGAGACCAAAGGAGAAAAAAAATACCAGATAGGATTTTGAAAATTTCAGTTGCACACTTACCCCCTCTTCTTCTTTTTTTTTTTATTATTTATTTATGCTTTTAAAAGTTGAAAAATCAATACTTGAAAGGAAATATAACAATCCAAATACAGGAAACAAATACCAATTATAAAATAATAACACGCAAGTGACTATGACTAAAGTCCACATTTTGGGGAGAGAAAGAATCAATCACTTCCAAGGGTAGTTGGATTCCAGGCAATAAAACTAAATTAAATCAAATTGCAGAGTGCAGTTGGAATCAATTAACTAATGGCCTGGTTGGCTGATTGCATGGAAGTCTCTGGAATTCTTATAGTGACTTTACCTTCAAGGAAAAATTGCAGTTGATCAGGTTCATAAAAAATATATCTGTTACCCTAAGTAATACAACATTTACAGGGAAAACGTAATTGAAAGGTTGCCCCTAAACTCAACACAGACTGACGACAAGCCAGAAACTTCTTACATCTGGCTTGCGTCCACTTCGATACATCAGGAAAAATAGAAATTTTGAATCCATGAAATTCCACTTTTTCAGTCCTATAAAATAAAAGAAGAATTGCTTCTTTATCTTGAAGAAAGACAAAAGTTACCAATAAAGTGGGCTCTAATCACAATTTCCTCTTGAGACGACTCTAGCATACCAGTGAGATCCAATTCTCCTGGAAATGCATTCCCTTTTTCTCCTTTGGTAAATTTAGGTAATATATCTTTTGTAATGGTGGCATATTATTTTCCGGAAATTTCAGAACCGTGTTTAAAAAGGAATGAAATAAATCCATAGGAGACTGCAATTTGGAGACTGGAAAGTTTAAAAGTCTCAAGTTCAAATTCCTATTTGCATTCTCCAAATTTTCAATTTTCCTAGCAAGTAAAGCCTTGTCCTTAAGTTGTAAATTAGTAGAAGTCTTCACATCTGCCACAGATTTCTCCAATTTGTCCATTCTAAGAGACTGTTGTTGGAATTTCTCTTAAAAAGTTTTAAACTGAGTATTAGTATTTTGTACAGACACAACAAACTGGGAGCATACCTTATGCAAAATCTCCAAAGCGCTTCAGATCGCCTCCATGTCTATCACCGCTGGTTTAATCAGTGGAGCAGAGATGGATATTCCGGGCTGCTCCACCAAGGGTTCCATCTCCTTGTTTCTTGCTACACACTGATATTTAGGTCCTCTGAATTCCAATGCCGACTGTGAAAGAGTAAGCAAGCTATGGTTCCCATCCGGGGTCAGGGGTGAAACCTGCAATGCCACCGGAGACATCAGTTCTGGTGCTTCCTGTGCAGCTGAGGGCGTCCCCGACATCGTCCCAAGACACGGAGGAACTCCAGGGCCGAAAGGGCTAAGCGAAACTTCACTTTCCAAGACCGAGGTCTGCCCTCCTCGGTCAGCAGAAACACCCGCTCCAACTGGAACAGCATAAGCTGTTATTGCCGCCTGCCGTGTCAAAAAGTGGAAGAGGCAGGGAGCACACTCCTCTGCTTACCCCTGCGCTTCGGCATAGTAAGGCAATTCTTTCTGGGGGGAAAAAAAGTAATAATTGCCAACCGAAGCAGGAGCCACTTGATATAACCATTATAGCCGCCCTACTCGACCACCTGCACTCACTCTTCAGCCAGGGCACTAGTGCCCTGATCGTACAAATTGACCTGAGCAGTGCTTTCGACCTTGTTGACCACTCCATCCTCCTAGACTGCCTTGCCTATATCGGTATCTCTGGCCAGGTCCTCAATTGGTTCCACGAGTTCCTAAAAAAATAGATCATACAGGGTATTCAAGAATGACTCTCTCTCATACAGCTGGGATAATGCCTGTGGTGTTCCGCAAGGCTCCCCTCTCTCCCCCACCCTGTTTAACATCTACCTCGCCTCCCTGGGAAATCTCCTGCAAAGCCTCAAGCTCAAATTCTTCATCTACGCAGATGACATTACAATAGTCATCTCAGTAACCAGTTTCACACCAGAGTTGCTCACCTCTCTTTCAAGCTCACTCACTCAGATAGAACTCTGGATGCTATCCTGACAAAACCAAATTCTTCCTAGCTACCCCCAATGACAAAATCAAAGACACCAAAATCCAAGTGAAAGGAACAGCTTTCCCCCTCGAACAATCCTTAAAAGTACTGGGAGTCACCCTAGACAAACATCTATCCCTTGATAAACATACTGATATTACAGTCAGGAAATTCATCTCGGTGCTTTGGAAACTACGCACCATAAAAAAATACTTTGACGACACCTCATTCCGCCTTCTAGTACAATCCTTCATTCTCAACATCCTTGACTACTGCAATATCATTTACTTGGGCTCCATGAAGAAAACCATCAGAAGACTGAAACTGATCCAGAACACCGCCTTATATTTGGCTTGAACAAATGGGAACACATCACTCCTTTCTACCACAAACTACACTGGCTATCTTTTGAATCTAGAATCCTATTCAAGTTTGCGTGCTTTTGCTACAAAATTTTATTTGGTCTATCTCCGAGCTACCTCATCCCTCATTTCAACCTGAACTACAACAAAAAGAACTTTTGCAGAATCAATCTATTCGCCTTCCCCTCCCCAAAACTATGTCACCTCAAAAGGTTCTTTGACAAAACCTTCGCCTTCCAGGCGGCCAAACAGAACCCATGGCTAGTCCAAATTATGCTCGAGGCCCCCACCTACCTCGATTTCAGAAAACTTCTCAAAACTCATTTATTCCACGGACAAAATCCCTAATCCTCCCTTCTCCCACTTCTCTCACCCCTCCCACCAACAATCTAAACTCTCCCTTTGCTCCTTCTTATTGTCCTATCACTACCTAACTCCAATGACTTGTACAACCCCTTCATGCTTACCTCAACGACTTCGTTGCTTGTAAATCTGATTAATTGTAATTCTTGTAAATCTGTTTAATTGATGTGAACCGCCTAGAACTCCCTGGGTATGGCGGTATACAAAAATAAAGTTATTATTATTATTATTGATAACACTGCTCACTCCAACGCCATCTTGATTATTTCTCCTGCCCTTACCCCCTCTTCTATGAAACTGTGATAGCAGTTTTTAGCGCGGTGAGCCACACTGAATGGCCCGCACTGCTCCCGTTACAAATTGCTAATGCAATTTAATAGAAGAGGGGGTTAAATTGGATCCTCCAGTAGACAGGAAGCCAGTGAAGGGATCTCAGTAAAGGTGTGACATGGTCATATTTATGTTTACCGTATATCAATTTAGCCGCCATATTTTGGATAAGTTGTAGCCTCCTCAGATTCCATTTATTTAAACAAGCATAAAGCGAGTTGCCATAGTCCAACTGAGATAAAATAATGGCTTGAACCAGAACTGCAAAATGTTGCTGAAAAAAAAAAAAAAAGATAATGTACTCTTCTAATCATCTTTAAACTGAAAAAGCATTTTTTTTTTGTAACATTATTAATTTGAGCAGTTTTTGAGATTACGGCGTTTATGTGAAGAGCAATGCGATTTGGAATTATGAAAGAAAAGTTTAAGCAAAGAGGTTATCCTGATAGAGTTACACGATGTGCATTTAAACGAGCTCTGAACTCTAATCGTGATTGGTTATTGGAGCGTTCTAAGCGTCACAGTGAGGATGGGAATTTGACTTGGGTGTTGCCTCATTCTTTCCAGGCTCAGCGGATTAGGCAAGCTATCCAGAAGCATTGGTATATTTTGAATCTCCAAATTTACTAGATGGTACATGGCTTGCTTTCACACGTGGTAGAAATTTGCATGAATTGTTATCCCCCGATTGGGTTAAGATATTTAATACTGAGATCCAATTGGGGTATTTTCAGTGTTCCAATTGTGTATATTGCAAATATTGCTGGGAGACAACTGAAGTTAACCCCAAAAAGGGTAGGATATTTGTGTTAAATATGCACACTACATGCAACACTGCTCAAGCAATATATGGTGTAATATGTCCATGTGGCAAGTGGTAAAATCAAACATCGGATAGCTCATATGTATGTATATAGAAAGTGAAAATGATCCAAGATGGTCATGAGTGGCTGAACGCTGAAAGGTAGCTCTGGAGCGCTTGCTATAATTTTGATAATTTACCTGTGTTTTTGAATCTCAGTTTTGACTGCGACTTGTCTTGATGCCAAAGAGAAGGGGGAGAAGTGTCGCAGGAGCCTCGCGGCGCCCAGAGAATCCCCCTTTGATGACAATCGAGCAACTCCTGAGTCGCTTTCAGCGGGAGTCTGTTGCATCAGGGAGTCGCCCGCTAGACCCAACGGCACAGAGTGATGCCATTATGGAAGTCTCATGGCTGGATGTCACACTGAGCCCCGAAGCTAGAGACACTCCCCCACAGCCACAGCATACTAGCTCACCACGGGAATTAGGCACGTCCGAAGAGGCAGTGCCTGCGGACCAGGAGGCTCTTTCATCTAGGAGATTGGAAACGGATATCCTGAAGGACTTTTTGAGTCTTTAAGAGGGATATTGTAGCTGGAACATCGTAGGGGAAGGAGGAACGACAAGACCAATAAGCAGGAAATGTGGGAGGTGAGGCTTTGTTAACAAAACATGCTAGTTCTTTTATAGTTGAAAAGCCCGCTGAAATCACTATGGAGTATCTTTGGGACTTTGTTATCAAATTAGGAAACTCCTCGAGTCCGCAAATTAAAAAGGTGGAAAAGAAGTTAAATAACAGGAGCAAGAATTAAAAATGGTAAATCGGGAATTGACCTCAGTAAAATCTAAGATGGAAAAAAATGAAGTACAGGAAATTATGGTCAAGGATTGTGTTAACCTAAAGAGAAAGCTAGAGATGATTGAAAATGGCTATTGAGCCAATAATTTGAGGTTCTTAAATTTTCTGAGGGTTTTCTCCATATTGCCAAGGGAAATGTTATAAAAATATTTCCTAGAAATCTTAACTGTCTCTGAAGAACTAATTCCAGCTTTTACTCAAGCATATTATTTTCCTGCTAGAGTATCGGATTAACAATTAGCGGAGCAAGAGCAACAGGAACCTCAATTAGATGTTACCACTTTGTTGGAAACGTCAATAAAAGATCTGACAAAACCAGCAACTCTGTTGGTAACTGTTGCTGGACAAAAACTGGATAATGAAATTGTGCTCCAAAAACAGGAGCAAAGAGTTTCTAGGCCAGAAGGTACAGATTTTCCCTGATGTTACTAAAGAGACTCAAAAGCAAAGACGACAGTTCCTATTATTAAAGTCTGGTGTAATTTCAGTAGGGTATTGTGAAATATGGTTCTAATAAGTCTGTTTTCTTCGACCCTGCCCACCTAACTAATTTCATAGCCTTGAAACGTCTTGAGAAAGAAGGAACAACAGGATTTCAATGTCTGACGTAGTCACTTTATTTTTCTTTCAGACTAATTTCTTAATTGGTTAACTATCACTCGGTGAAAGTCTTGAATCTAAGATGTGGACTGGAGATTGCTAAATCGATGTATGGGGAATATAATATTGTCTTTTCGGTTTATTGTATAAAACTTTTTTCTTTATTTAAGCAATATTTCTGGACAAGATGTTTTATGCTTGTTAATATTATGTAAAATTGATAAATAATTAAAAAAGAAAGTGAAAACAAAATAGCAAATTAACAATATCTAGGTTAATGATCATTAATGCTATCATAAAATACAGCAAAGAGAACAGTATGGATGTACACCTTAGACAGATCATTTTGACTGAACAGGCGCATGGCTGTAAGAAGCCAATGGCTCAGAATCAGAGTGGAATTGTCCCAATCAGAATGCAAGTGTCCATCAACTCATCTGACTGTCATTAGATGAATTTATGAGACTTTGGATGAATAAAGGCATTTGAATTCTCAGATGAGTTGAAGGACACTTTATTAGTGCGCACCATTCTGATTGGGACAATTCCACTCCGATTCTGTGTATTTGGTTTTGTTTCCCCTGTTTTATTCAGAATCCAATGGCTTCCATATTTTAGCAATTTTTTCTAAAGCAACACACTCATAGCGGTTATACAGACAGTGTTCCACCAAGTTATGCATTCCACCACTGAAGAATCCTTCCAATGTTGTAAGATAATTTTAATAGCCAAGTTGAGCAAAATTCTCAATATTTGAGTGATTATAATAATAATAATAATAACAGTTTATATACCGCAGGACCGTGAAGTGCTATGCGGTTTACACAAGATTAAAAGAAGGTACAAATTGATTGAACTTAAAAGAGGTGAAAGAAAGTGGTTAATAGGACAAGAGAACCGTTATTGAGGGGAAAGAGATGTACGGGTCAAATGTCTAGATATTTCAGGAACAGATATGTTTTTAGGCGCTTCCTGAATTCCTCATAAGTAGTGGGCGAGAGCAATTGTTCTAGATCTTTACCCCACAATGCTGCCTGATGTGAGAGAAGGTGTTGATGGTATTTTTTCAGTTTACATCCTCTAACTGGGGGGGAAACAAAGGTCGAATGTGAACTTCTCTTGTGTCTGTTGGCTGCTGAAGGCCAAAATGACCCATTACTATGATATTTAAGGTAAGTGATTCCTTAATATTCAGCAGGGTACAAATAGTGTCCCAAACATGTAACCAATATTTGCGTATATGATCACAGTGGTATAATGAGTGAATTAGAGTTATATTGTTTTGATCTTTACATATGTATGACTTCTTTAAAAAACACTAATAAAAATTATTGAAGTGGGAAAAAAAAAACAGCGAATAGCTCAACATTTGAGGAATTTAAGGCTTAAAAAATTAGATGCTCCATTGGTTGGGCACTGGATGGAACATCAGCATGATATTGATGAGTTAAGATTTGTGGTTTTGATGAGTATGCAATTGCGACATGATGGAGATATATCAGAAGTGTTGTTAAGGAAAGAACAGAGGCTGACTTACCAATGGGGTACGATTGAGCCAATAGGGCCTTAATAGGGAGGTGGAATGGAATTTATCATGAAGAATTGGTTGAGTAATGATCAGGTCAATAAGGATTTCAGGTGTTGTATTTAGTGATGGGAGATTTAATTAGGAGGGTATAGGGGAGGGTTCATTCATTTGCTTCCTGGTTCTGGTGACAGAACTTGTAAACATATGATGAAGGCTGTGTAGCAACGCTGTAAGGCTGTCAACAAGTTTTGAGCATTTATAATAAGGTATTTTAGATATATGCATTAAAATTTGAATTGGGTTTTCAATGTGTGTTTAAAAATTAATTGTGGTAATAATATATTATTTTGATGATGTGGAAACCCCACTTTTTCCAGCTTCAGCTCCTAAAGACGTGTTGTTGTTTTTTTTTTGGGGGGGTTAGCAAAACACAGCTTTGAGTTGGGTTAAGTTGCATATTTATCTTGGAAGTTTAAAGATTTAAATTTTGAGTTTTGCAGATAATGGTCCACTGAACACGAGCATGTTATTTCCAGTTCAATAATGTGATTTTTGGACTGTTAATTCCAATTGGTTTTACAATTAGATATATTTGGGGTAGTTGTTGAAAGGACAATGAATTATGATACCATGAACTTTTGGTACTAGTTGTGGGGTTGTCCATTATTTATATCCTATATATGAATGTTTAAATAAGAATGTATATCTGGTGATCTATTTGATGCATGTTTAGAATAAATTATATGGTCTTCATTTTGTTTTCCAGAGGGTAGAGGTGTGGCTGTCATGCTGAACTGCAAATACGTGGAGACTTCTGCAGCATTGCACCATAACACGCGAGAGCTCTTCGAAGGTGTGGTGCGGCAGATTCGGCTGCGTCGGTCTCGACGAGACAGGCAGGACAGCAGCGAACAGGGTAG
Source organism: Geotrypetes seraphini (assembly GCF_902459505.1). Taxonomy (NCBI): domain Eukaryota; kingdom Metazoa; phylum Chordata; class Amphibia; order Gymnophiona; family Dermophiidae; genus Geotrypetes; species Geotrypetes seraphini. The sequence goes on along the minus strand of NC_047099.1, from coordinate 6,585,339 downwards.
GAAGTGGGGAGAGGGGCCCTCAGGTCGTGACAGACGGCGCGAAAGCATCACCAAGAGAGCCCGACGCTTCCTGCATGGCCTGGTGGCCAAGAACAGCAAATTCTTCAAGCAGCGTTCCAAGTCCTGCCACGACTTATCTGTGTTATAAAGGCCAGACTGGGGAGGGAAAGAGGGGGTTTGCAGAGGGCCAAGTGGGCTGGCCCTGCAAAAGATCCAGTAAAGGATGTGCATGGATCCCAGAGACAGCAGGCAAAAAGAACAGAGGCACGCTGTCGTCCTTCCCCCCCCCCCAAAAAAAAAAAAAAAATAATAAGATTTGATGATAAAACATTAATCTAATCTAATCTAATCTAAATCTTGGGTTTATATACCGCATCATCTCCGCAGATGGAGCTCGACACGGTTTACATGGTTAGGGAAGGAACGGAACTCCAGTGGAATTATATAAGTATGAGAGAAGAGAGGTTGGTGTGAGAGTGTCAGGAGCGGGACGGGGTTACGTTCTGGAGAAGAGCCAGGTCTTCAGATGCTTACGGAATGGTAGAAGGGGGCTCAAATTGCGGAGAGGGTCTCCTGCAGGAATAGGGACAGGGGGTAGAGGGCAACATCCTCTGTACCTCCCTTGAGTGTATGAGAAGAGAGAAATCCATAACAGGGGATGAACAAATCGATATTCCATTTCTTTCTCCATTAATTTTGACCTACATCTTCTCTCTTTCCTCTGCAAGGGAAAATGAATGATCATTGTCCAACAAGAGAATAATGCATGACAATTCTTTGCTTTACCTGCTTTTCTCTAGTTTGCTTTAAATTTATAGATTTTAGTGCATGTGTGGCATAGGGTGGGGTCTAATTTCTGCTATTTTTCATGAAACCAGCTATTATTTGTTCCTATTTCTTGTACTTTCAGAACAGATGCTTGCATATAAAAAGCTTTTTAGGCTTGTTTTTACCCCGCCCCATTTTTATTTTGTATTTCGGGCCACCATTCCTCCTTGAGTGGGAAACACATACCTTGGGGTTCCTCTCATTTCTGTGGAAATTACAACTGCAAGATAGAAATGCCCATCGGAATTGAACAGATTTGGGAGCAGATAGTGATGTTCTGAAAGCAAATAAAAATAAAAAAAAGACGTCAACTCCTTCTCCCCATTGCCCAGCTCTATTTTTAGGGATGTGTGAAGAATAAGATGCACCCTGCAAGCCTAGATCATATGGTGAGATCACTACTGTGAAGAACTGCCGCAACATCACCATTGTGAACTGCTGACGCCTATGATGTCACTGCTATGAATTACCAGCAGTCATTGTGACATCACTACTGTGAATTATTGACTGCTTTGCCATCCACTGTTGTCAGTTACCAGCAGCCATCGTGACATCACTGCTGTGAATTTATTCCCTACCACGACTTTGCTGCTGTATATTATAGTGATTATTTTATGACAGCTACTGGATTATAGGAAACAAATCTTAAGGGCAGATATGGTTTCTTGCTGTGACTGAACAGAGTCCTAAAGGGAATCTATGAATAACTGTAAAAAAAAAGCAAAAAAAAAAAGCATATACACCAAATCCAGACTTTAATAAAACCTTTTCTATGTGGAGCTGGGTGCAGGTGTTACTGAAGCTTAGCCAGCCAAGAAAGCTAACAGTCACTTCCTTTTCTTTTGTTGCTGTTAACTCTGTATTATCCTTTCTGTTCCCCCCCCCCCCCCCACACACACACACGTTTCTTCCCCATCCACTTAAGCATTGCTCTCATATAGCTAAGGCACCGAGATCAGTACAAAATGGTGAGATTTCATCAGAACCGCAGTGTATCCACCCATCATTCATCCATCGACAGCTGACGAGACCTGCAGGGAGGAGGGAAAGCATGAGTGAGACATTAGATGAATTCAGGCACAAGGGAATGAAAAAGTGATCATTAGTCATTCCAAAGCAGATCGTGCCCCTGTCCATGTCTCTCTGCCACATTACACTTTGCTCTTTCCCTTGGCACGTCAGCTGTCACAGTCTGAGCTCCAGCCACCTCCACAATCTTTCTGAAGCTGTCAACAGGTTATGGGGGGGGGGAGGGAAGGGGAGAGGAGAAAACAGAAAGCTTGTTCAAGACCAGTGTAACAGATTTACCCATTCTTTGCTTAGACGTTGAACACTATACCCTTACCCACCCCACGATGTGTATTTAGCAGTTGCGTGGGGCTAATGAGTCTGTAAGCATACACATTTGCAGATGGATAAGCTCAGGAACATATGTTACTCTGCCTTCCCTCCCACGTCAATGCAACAGGAGAAATTAGGAGGGGCACAATGGAGTAGAGTTGAGCGTGGGGTTTAGCATTCTGGGCAAAACCGAAGCTGAACCTGAGAGTAAGGGAGGGGAATCTCAGAATTGATACGTGAAGGAAGCAGTAGCTCAAGCCAGAAGTGCGCTGGTAGAGTTTAAGTAGGGGTGGGAGGCTCAGTACTTAAACAACATGAGATGCTGCCACATGGAAGTCAAGTGCATTGATAGAGGAGGGGATTCTTCAGTCCTGAACAGAGAAGCAAGAGGTTCAGTGTCAAAAAAAAGCAGGGGATCTCTAAAGAGGAGAACTGAAATTCCATTTTACCAGCTATACTTGGATAGTTTGCTGTCCGAGTCTCCTTTCAAACAGCCTTGGATTTAGGCACAGATACTGCCTAACCCCTCCACCAACAATTATCACAACAAACTCTCCTGCTCAATTTAAAACCTATGCCAAGGCACTACTTCACAGGGTCTCACTGTGGTGGTCTCAGGTAGAGAAGAGAGTCTAGACTGACAGAAAGTCCTCTTCCACTGAGGCAATGCTAGCCCCTTCCTATTTGGACAGTGATTTCTGTGTTGTGCTGGTTCTTTCACACCACCTCTTTTTGTTCTCTATGCTCAATTATCTTTGATGAGCAATCAGTCATTTAGAATGACTTAAAAATCAGAGAAATCTGGAAAAACTTCCATAAAAGGGGAAGAGAAAAAAGGTCTCTACGCATGACTTTATTAGCTGAGACGTACAATAAGTGTTGCTATAGCAACCAGAGACATCTTTCTTTCCCCTTTCAGACCTATCCCCTTCCCCTCCCCCATACCATCCTTCCCTCTCCCTTTTAGCCCGACTGTCACCCACCTCTGAAAGACATTGCCATGGAGACAGCAAAGAACGGCAAAATAGAAAAGCTGCACTTCCTCTCCCATGGAGAGATGCAGAGATAACGTACAGACCAGAGAAAAATGAGTGCAGTTGGGTTGAGCTGGCAGGCTGCAAAGTTAAACTCTTAGCAGAAATGTAGTATTCCCACAAAGCTCGGACTATCTGGCAGGTGTTGCAGGGCCCCTAGAAGGCCAAATGTATGGGAAACAGTCATGCTAGCGATTTAGGTATGTACATCTCAACCCTCTCCTGTAGGCACATCTAGCCAGGTAGGTTTCCAGGATTACAACAATGAATATGCATGATTTAGATTTGTCTAAAATTTGCACATGCTGGAGCTCCACTGATCTTATGCATATTTCATTGAGGTAATCTCGAAATACCATGGCCAACTACAAAATCAAACAGGTGAGTCCTTGACTAAAGAAAAACCCCATATTCTCTCTAGAAATGCCCATGGAACTATCTTATTTCAGCCATATTATGAGACAGCCAGAGTCACTAAACAAAAACATTTAACATTAGAAAAGGTTGAAGGAAAGAAAGGGTGTGGAAAACCAGCAATAAGATGGATTGACACAACCACAAGGACAACTGATCCTTTAAAAAGCCTCCACACAAATAAAAGGCAGGACGATCTGGAGAAAGTCCGTCCATATGGATAGTTGGACTCAGCTTCATCTTGCCAGCAATCAATTAATCTTGAAAACTCAAACTGACTTGCTTTGCCTCAAGGAGAGGGTTGAGAAGCACCAATTTAGCATCCATCAGTAGAGTTTTCTAGTTTTGTTCTGGATAAGGAGAAAGCACACCGGTTGTCAGAGGCTGCAAGGCTAACTCCATGGAAGTGTCATTGGCAGAGTCAAGTTATGGCTTGGTTCATGACATAAGTGATAGCTATATTGGAATCCTGCAAATTAGGTGATCACTTTCTTTTCTATTCTTACTTTATTTTTATGTGTGTGTGTAGGGGGGGGGTGATTCTCTTTTGCTTGCTGCTGGTTATTTCTGCCTGCTCCCCCCCCCCCCCTTACTGAAGGTGTTTTAATTCCTCCTTGATTAGAATTGGCATTTTGTTCTGGATTGTATTTTGATAAAGCCATGTCTTTTACAAAAAGATTAAATATCATCAACAAAAACAAAACAACAAATTAAAAGGCACTCAAAGCAGAGTTAGCGCATGCCAACAGACTACCGCAAAACATATTAAAGCATTTTGCCTATTACACTGGTCAACAAGCATTTTGCTACTGGAGTTCTCTCACCTGTACCTTAACAAAAGCCACATGCTGACTCTAAATCTGAAAACAGTTTTAGTCTATCACATCCTGTTAAGTTATGCATCAGTTTGTGTTTTATATCATTTTTGTCAACGCTACCATGAAGTGGCGGTATGTTATTGTTTCTGTAACACAATATTGCATTTTAGGACAGCTCATCAGTCAGATATACCAGTAATTTAAAAGTTTATACTAAAAAGTGATTGTGCTGCTTTTTCTACCTGTGAATTTTTATATTTTGTTTGGTTTTATCTAAGATATTATAATTATGAACAGGCGAGGTTGTGTTAACCATCCTGATAATTTGTTATGTCTGTGGACAATTTACTGCACAAGATCAATGAAAGAAGCTGTCTAGCAGACTTCAAAATGCATACAAGCATTATTTTGGCTTTAAAGTTAGCAGCCCAGATAAAGCATGGGCACCACATGTGTGCTGCACTGTTTGCTAGTCCGGATTAACACACTGGCTGAATGGGAAACAGAAGATGCCTTTTGCTGTATCCATAGTGTGGCAAACACCAACAAATCATCACACAAGACTTATTTTTGCATGCCAAAAATTGCTGGATTCACAGAGGAATAAATAAAAAAATTGTGTATGCTGATTGCCTGTCAGCAATTAAACCCATTCCTCATGACTCAGAGAATCCAGTTCCAATTCCTCCTTCCACAGCTGTAGCACAATGTGCCAAAAGTTCATATGAACAATGTGTCTCTGCTGCTGTGGAGAAGTTGTATGAACCTGAAGTGGATGAAAAACAACCTCACCTGCTAACTCAAGAAGATCTTAATGATCTGGTTAGAGACTTGTCACTGTCAAAGAAATCAGAATTGTTGGGTTCAAGGCTGAAGCAATGGAATCGTTTAAGGCAGGATACCAAAATATATCTTTTTCCATGATTGTCACACCATCCTGGCTTCCGTTTACCAAAACGTGTTTTTGTTGGACCCAAAATCCGTGAACTAATCCTTGAAGATGCATTCAAATAGAAGCCAAACCCAGCTGAATCAGCAGCAAGGGAAGCATTCGTGCTCGTTGTTCAGAATTTTCTTGGTAATCACAGATCAAAGAATTATGCTGAGCTTGTGGAGAACATGCTGACAACATATCAGCTAATGGGTGCTAGAATGTCACTTAAAATGTACTTCTTACATTCTCACCTCAACTTCTTCCCACCTAATTTTGGTGATGTTAGCGATAAGCATGGGGAAAGATTTCATGATATCAAGGTGATGGAAAGCAGATAGCAGGCTCCGTGATTGACTCGTGTTGCCGTCCTGATCTACCGGGCCGATCAGCCTTCCTCTGTGTTCTCCCTAGGGTCCGCCCAGCTGTCATCTGCTGCTGCCGCCGCTGCTGAACATTTAAAAAAAAACCCGGCTTGGAAATTTCAGCCTGTAGCGAACTTATGCTCCGGGCTCTAACGTGTGTGTGCCGGCTTCTCTTCTCTTCCCTCTGAAACCGGAAGTTATGTCCGGGGGGGGGGGGGGGGGGAGAAGGGAAGCCGGCACACACATGTTGAGAGCCCTGAAGCAAGCGTTCGCTACGGGCTAAGGCGGGAGACAGGTTAGTGAAGCATTTCCTCTTCTTGCTGCCGGATCCTGCCTACTTTCTGTTTCCGCGAAGGCAGGACCCGGCAGCATTTCCCCCAGTAAGTCGATCGCGATGCTGGTCGGCCGAAACAGGGAGAGCTAAGAACATAAGAAGTCGCCTCTGTTGGATCAGACCGGTGGTCCATCGCGCCCAGCAATCCACATCCACGGCGGCCCATCAGGTCCATGACCTGTATGTGATCCCTTGAAATTCACCTTGATACCCTTTCTATATCCTATCTTTACCCTTATCTGTATCCCTCAATTCCTTTATCTGTCATGAATTTATCCAATCCTTCTTTAAAACCCCGTAGTGTGCTCTGTCCTATCACAACCTCCGGCAGCGCATTCCAGGTGTCCACCACCCTCTGAGTGAAAAAGAACTTCCTGGCATTGGTTCTAAACCGGTCCCCCTTCAGTTTCTCCGAGTGCCCCCTTGTTCTTGTGGTTCCCGATAGGTTGAAGAATCTGTCCCTCTCCACCTTCTCTATGCCCTTTATGATCTTGTAAGTCTCTATCATGTCTCCTCTGAGTCTCCGCCTCTCCAGGGAGAAGAGCCCCAGCCTCTCCAACCTGCGCTAAAAACCTTGGGGCAGCATCTGCTTTCGGGCCTGTTATTGGTGGTGGTTTGGGTCCTGGTCCCCGATGGCAGTGGCAGTGGCTTGGAGGAGGGCAGGGAGAAAGAATGAAAAAGGGCAGGCAGGGAGACAGAAGGAAAGAAGAGAAACAGAAAAAAAAAGAAAGGGAGGCAGAGAGAAAGGAAGGGCAGGGAGAGGAAGGAAAAGTTGGGGGAGGGAATGAGGTCTGGAGGAGAGGAAGCATACAGGCTGAAAGAAGGGAAGAAAGATTGGATGCACAGTCAGAAGAAGAAAGTGCAACCAGAGACTCATGAAATCACCAGACAAGGTAGGAAAAATTATTTTATTTTAAATTTAGTGATCAAAATGTGTCTGAATTTGTATCTGCTGTCTATATTTTACACTAAGGTCCCCTTTTACTAAACCGCAATATAGGTTTTTAACGCAGGGAGCCTATGAGTGTCGAGAGCAGCGCTGGGCATTCAGCGCAGCTCCCTGCGCTAAAAACTGCTATCGTGGTTTAGTAAAAAGGTAATGTAATGTATATTTGTCTATTTTTGTATGGTTGTTACTGAGGTGATAGTGCATAGAGCCATCTGCTTTGACCTCTTTGAAAAACCCTGGAATGGGAATGATAATTAACATTTTCTATGCGTACAGTGTGCTTTGTGTTTTTTTAAAATTTTATTGTTGGTAGATCATTTTGACTTGGTCATTTTAAAAGTAGCTCGCAAGCCCAAAAAGTGTGGGCACCCCTGCTGTAGCATGTCTCCTTTTTGTCTTCGGATTTGTTTTCAGAGTAAACTCCTTAACACAAGTGTGGTGGGACACAGTTCATACTCAAAATATTATGCCGATATGTATCTCAGAAACCTGACATGCTAACTGAATTTCAATCACAGATCTGAAATCAGTGTCATTAAATTAACTAGGAACAATTCTTAAGTTCTCAGTAGCAAAAGAAAACTTTTTTTGTGTTGACCACTGTTAGTTCTCCATATCCTGTGTATTACCTAATTTTTGAAAATGGTTATAGGAGGAGGTGGGTCACAGGCAGAGAGTGGATGTTTCCATGTTATCCAGCTAGTGTATATGATTAGCATGCGCTAACAGAGTGAACATTGGAGCCTTTCACATCTCCTAAACAGCTAAGTGTTTCTGTGTTAGTTTATTTTGCAGGTACTGAACACACAGTCCTACAAAGCCGACATTTCAGCAAATTCCTACATCAAAGATAATAATCACAGCATTACAGTATAGGAACAATCGATAATCCAAACTAAAAACAAACATTAGCTGAGAATCTGAAAAGATGAAAGATAATGAAATGTAAGTCCAAAAACCAACCAAATCCCCCCCCCCAACTACTACTCAAGCTTCCTACCTGAAACACAGCAAGTTTCAAGTTTAATAAATATTTGTATACCGCCTATCAGTCTTCAAAGTGGTTTGTACATAATAAAAATAGTAAAATAGGGTAACATACAGGACCTACTGGAACGATAGGATTAAGGTAAAGAAGTACATTATAAAATATGAAAGAGAGCCATATAGGGGAAATACAAAAGGAAAGGGGATCCCATCTGATAACCAAAGCAGAAATGAAGATGTTTCATATGGCAAGTGCATTAGAGGTTGAATGCATCTATAAAGAGAAACGTTATTAGTTGTCCTTTGAAATGATCTAGCATGGGTTCATCCCGTAGTTCCAGGGGTAATGAGTTCCAAAGAGATGGGGCTGTGACGGAGAAGTTTGTTGTTCGTGTAGTGCTAATAATATGGAGAGATGGAACCAATATTGGACCCTGGTCTAGTCTGGTAGGTAGGATTTTATGCAAATTGTTACACAAACAGAAAATAGTAGCAGACAGACCATGTTGCCCTTCTATACCATTGACTAAGCTTTATGATCGATTCTCAACGTAGTCCTCAGGGCAGATCTTCAAGATGACTACAATCGGTGTGCAAGAATAATTTATGGTGCACTGCCACCCTTATAGGTAATCATTGTGGTTATCTGGAAATGAATGTTTTAAGAACTACTGCTCTACCACCACCTTGGAGGAATCTCTTCATGGCAGCTAATAAATCCCACTAAACCAATCAATTAAAAACTAAAACTGTCTACTACAGAGGAAAGAAGGGATAAGGGAGATAGGATAGGCAGAAAAGAGGCTTGGGGCTAAAAGGTGGAAACAGACAGTATCTGAATTTCAGGAAGCAGGGGACAAGCACAGAGGATTATTGTGGAGCTCAACAGCTGGGGTAGATAAATGAAAAGCTGAAGACATGCATGTGTACACAAAGAATTTGGTGAGTCGGAGTGGTCCTGGAACAGTACAAATTGGCACCAGGATGCAGCTTCTCTTAAAAAGAGAACCCAAAGGCAGGAATGTGCCTTTGCCCCTGTAAAGAATACTCAGACATTCATTGCCATGGAGACTACTGCAGTAAAATCAAACAATATCTTTGCACCATGCATAGTGAAGAATGGGAGGGAGAAAAAGATCCAGCTTCCTATAAGGATATTCTGATTATAAAAATAAGCTACCTTCAACAGATCTTTTTAAAAACATTTTTTGTATATACATGTTCTGAAGTGAGGCTCCAGAATAACTTGCAGCTGTAAATCTTTTTACAGATTTAAGGGATCAATACCCCCCTTTTACAAATCCATAGCTGTTTTTAGCGCCAACTGTGGCGGTAACAGCACCGACACTCATAGAAATTTTAAGAGCATCGGAGCTTACCACTGTGGCTGGCGCTAAAATCTATGCTATGGTTTTGTAAAAAGGGGGGGAATCAGGCCAATTAACATCAAATTGCCAGGGATGTCATCAATTTTGGAAGCAAACTTGTGCAGTTTGGTGCCATCTGGTGCTGAGCAATGGAAACATCAGGAAAAGCAAAGCAGGAACCCCAAAAGTGCAGGATGACGAGAGCCGGCATCGTATGAAATTGGTCAATACCCTGACTACATACTCTCACCCTGGTTACGCCTCTCTCTATTCAGCTCAACATCCTTCTTGCAACAGCCACCACCTTGTCACTGTTTCTTCACCTTTAGATCTTCAGACACTATCACCCCAAGGTCCCTCTCCCCATCTGTGCATGTCAGCCTCTTACATCCCAGCACATACGGCTCCTTCTGATTACTAATCCCCAAATGCATTACTCTGCACTAGAGAGCTGCACGGGAATGGGAACAGTGGGAATCTGTGGGGATCTCGTGGGTTCCCCCTTCGGGTCACAGGAATCTCATGGGAACACCCCCTCGGGTCGCGGGGTTGGAGGGAGCTTGGTTGGTGCGCACGCCTCCTTTTCCTGCTCTGCAACTGGCTCCTCCGTGCAGGCTGTCCAGCACGCCACCTGTAGCCATCCTGGAAGTCTTCCCCCGTCGGAGCTGACATCGGAGGGAAGGCTTTGCGTCAGCCATTTGCAGCGTGCAGGGCCCACTGCCCTGCGAAGAAGTGCAGGAGGGGGTCAGAAAAGGAGGGAGTGAGCAGGCACGCATGTGTTGCAACAAGGAGGAAGCAGGTTGGGACATAGAAGGGGCCCAAACGCAGGACACAGAAGGGAGTGCGTCTTTGGACACAGAAGGCGTGCACTTGGGAGGATGGAGGGAGGGAGATGCTGAGATGGGGGAGGGAATAGAGAGGGAGGATTGGACACGAGTGTCAATGAGAGGGAAAGAGATGGTGTACACAGGGATTGGAAGAAAAAGGAGAATTTGTGGTCATAGGGAAGTAGTGCAGTACAGATGAGAGGGAAGAGAAAGATGAGAGGGAGAAATGTGGTAGTGGAAAGGGAACAGTGGGACAGATTGAAAGGGTTGCAAGAGGGAGGAAAGTTGGGCATAATGGTGAAGGGAATGGAAGGAGAGATGTAAAATGGTGCTGGAGAGGGGTGATAGGAGAAATGTTGACCATGGGGATGGTAGACAGGGGTGAAAGATGCTGCACATGGTCCGGGAATGAGGGAGGAATAAATGCTGGACCATGGTTGGAGGAACCAATGGACAGCAACAGGAAAGCGGAAAAAAGAAACTGGGACCAACTTGATGGAAAAATAAGAACATAAGAATTGCCGCTGCTGGGTCAGACCAATCGTCTGTCCTGCTCAGCAGTACGCTTACACGGCGGCCCCTAGGTCAAGACCAGTGCTCCAAATGAGTCGTCTCACCAGTTTAGCATGTACTTGTCCAACTTTGTCTTGAAACCATGCAGTGTGTTTTCCCCTATAACAGACTCCAGAAGAGCGTTCGTTTTTTTACCACTCTGGATGAAGAATTTCCTTACGTTTGTATGGAATCGATCCCCTTTCAACTTTAGTGTCCTCTCGTTCTCCCTACCTTGGAGAGGATGAAAGTTTGTCTTTCTCTACTAAGTCTATTCCCTTCAGTATTTTGAATGTTTCAATCATGTCCCCTCGCAGTCTCTTCTTTACAAGGGAGAAGATGCCCAGCTTCTCCAATCTCTCACTGTACGGCAACTCCTCCAGCCCCTTAACCATTTTAATTGCTCTTCTCTGGACCCTTTCGAATAGTACCGTGTCCTTCTTCATGTACGGTGACCAGTGCTGGACGCAGTACTCCAGGTGAGGGCACACCATGGCCAGGTACAGCGGCATGATAACCTTCTCTGATCTGTTCGTGATCCCCTTCTTTATCATTCCTAGCATTCTGTCCACCCTTTTCGCCGCCACAGCTCATTGTCCAGATGGCTTCATGGACTTGTCGATCAGAACTCCCAAATCCCTTTTCTGGGAGGTCTCTCCTAGTATTCGTGTATTCGTGCATGAGATTTTTGTTCCCGACATGCATCACATGCATCCCGACATGCATCACGTTGAACCTGATTTGCCATGTTGATACCCGTTTCTCGAGCTTGATTTGCGATCCCCCTGTGTCTTCACTACTCTGTATAACTTTATATCGTCCGCAAATTTAATCACCTCACTCGTCGTACCAATGTCCAGATTGTTTATAAAGATGTTGAAGAGCACAGGTCCAAGCACCGAGTCCTGCGGCACCCTGCTGGTGACGCTCTTCCAATCTGAGAATTGTCCATTTACCCCCACTCTCTGTTTCCTATGCTCCAGCCAGTTTTTAATCCACATATTTCACCCTCGATTCCATGGTATGCAATTTTCTATAGTTGTCGTTCATGTGGAACTTTGTTGAACGCCTTCTGAAAATCCAGATATACAATGTCGACCGGGTCGCCCTTGTCTATCCACCTGTTTACTCCCTCGAAGTGCAGCAAGTTCATCAAGCAAGATCTACCTTTACTGAAACCGTGCTGGCTGGTTCTCATCAGATTGTTTCCCGTCAAGGTGATCAATGATGCGGCCCTTTATCAGAGCCACTACCATCTTTACCGGTAGAGAGGTCAGACTCACCAGTCTGTAGTTTCCCGGATCTCCCCTCAAACCTTTTTTTGAAGATCGGCGTAACGTTCGCCACCTTCCAGTCTTCTGAAATCTTTCCTGATTTGATCGACAGATTGGCTATTAGCTGAAGCAGTTCAGCTATAGTCCCTTTCAGTTCCTTGATGACCCTCAGATGGATGCCATCTGTTCCCGGAGATTTATCGCTCTTAAACGCTCCTTTTATTCCACGGTCATCCAACGGCCCCACTGCTTCCCTCGTGGGTCATTTCCCCTTAATATATATCGAAAGAACGGCTTAAAGTTTTTCGCTTCTTTGGCTTTTTCCTCATAGTCTCTTTTATCCCCTTTTACCGCCTTATAGCACCTGCGTTGATGTTGTTTGTGCTTATTCCAGTTTTCATCCGTTTTTGACATTTTCCATTCCTTAAACAAAGTTTTCTTGTCTCCGATCGTTTCCTTCACCTCTACAGTGAGCCATGCCGATTCTTTGTTCTTTTTTCTCTTGGATCCTTTGTTGATATGCAGTATATATAGATTTTGTGCCTCAGTTACTGTGTCCTTAAAAAGGAACCAAGCTTGCTCTGGTGTTTTTACAGTGCTTATCCTTTTCTTAATCTTCTTCCCCACCAAGAGTCTCATCTCTTCGTAATTCTCTTCGGAAGTTCAGCACCGTGGCCATCGTTTTGGAACGATGTTTTTCACCTGCATCCAGGTCAAAGCGGATCATATTGTGATTGCTGCTTCCCAGCTAGAGAGTTGCGCGGGGACAGAAATCCCACCCGTCCCCGCCAAAGTCCAACCCGTCCCCGTGAGGAATCCCACCCGTCCCCGTGAGGAATCCCTCCATCCCCACAAACTTCAGAAATAGTTATTTCATTTAATTATGCTACTGAATTAAAGGCTCTGGTAGAAACCCATTTACAAATAAGCAAAAATTTTATTAATTTGGAAATATTAATTGGGAAGAATACATACTTTGTAAACGGGTTTCTACCAGAGCCTCTAATGTTTATAAATTTTTATCAACACAACTAATATACTACTTTATCCGGAAGCAAAAAAAAAAAGAAACAGAATTCTTTTCCTACTTTTATTGTCTGGTTTCTGCTTTCCTCATGTTCTCATTCAATTCCTTACATCCACTATCTCTCTTCTCTCTGCGCCTTCCATTTGCTCTGTTACTGTGCCTCTCCCTTTCTCCCCCCTTCCAAATTGGTCTGGCACCAATCTTCTTCCCTCCGCTCCCCCCCATCTTTTCCATGTCCTGTCAGCGTCCTTCTCCCCCCTGTCTTCCCCATGTCCTTTCAGCGTCCTTCTCCCCCCTCTGTCTTCCCGATGTCCTTTCAGCGTCCTTCTCCCCCTCTGTCTTCCCCATGTCCTTTCAGCGTCCTTCTCCCCCTGTCTTCCCCATGTCCTTTCAGTGTCCTTCTCCCCCCGTCTTCCCCATGTCCTTTCAGCGTCCTTCTCCCGTCTTCCCCATGTCCTTTCAGTGTCCTTCTCCCCCCCTTTGTCTTCCCCATGTGCTTTCAGCGTCCTTCTCCCCCCGTCTTCCCCATGTCCTTTCAGCATCCTTCTCCCCGTCTTCCTCATGTCTTTTCAGCGTCCTTCTCCCCCGTCTTCCCCATGTGCTTTCAGCGTTCTTCTCCCCCTTTGTCTTCCCCATGTGCTTTCAGCGTCCTTCTTCACCCCTTTGTCTTCCCCACCCCTTTGTCTTCCCCAGTGCTTTCAGCGTCCTTCTCCCCTCAGTTTTACCCATTTCCCTTAAGCGTCTTTTCCTCTCCACTCCACCTTTCTCTCTCCCTGCCCCTTATCTTCATGGCGCTTCCCCGCCCGCCCAACAGAACAGGCCCGGTCCGACAAACCTCCCTGCCCTGTAGCTGCGAATCTAAATTACCTTCTTACAGCAGCTGGAGTATTGAAGCTGCTGTAAGAAGGTAATTTAGATTCGCGGCTACAGGGCAGGGAGGTTTGTTGGACCGGGTATGTTGTCGGTCAGTTGGGGGAAGTGCCACAAAGTTAAGGGGACGGCCGGCTGTGCACCCCCCTCTAAGGCTGCACCCGTGGCAGACCGCCCTCCCCGCCCCCCCCCCCTTGGTATGCCACTGCCTTTCCCTACCTGCCCTGCTGCAGCACACAGCCGACCGGAAGTCTTCCCGATGTCAGCGCTGATGTCGGAGGAAGGGAGGGCTTTGCTTAAGCCCTCCCTCCGACGTCAGCATGTGCTGCGGCAGGGCAGGTAGGGAGAAGACGAGCCTCGCGAGTACATCCAACCCCGCAGGAACTCTGCGACCCTAGGGGGCATCCCCACGGGATTCCCGCGACCCTAGGGGGCGTCCCCACGGGATCCCCACGACCCTAGGGGGCATCCCCACAGGATCCCCGCGACCCGAAGGGGGAACCCACGGGATCCCCGCAGGTCCCGCGGGATTCCTGTCGTCCCCGTTCAGCTCTCTATTACCAGCGTCCCTTCTACTTCTACTACACCTTGTGCCAGTCCTCGCAGTCCATTTAGAATTAAGTCCAGAATTGCATTTCCTTTCGTATTGTCCTTGACGAGTGTTCCAGGAAGCAATCGCCTACAGTATCCAGGAACTTGGTCTCCCTAGCGCAGCCGGAGGTGCCTAGGTTACAGTCTATCCCCGGATAGTTGAAGTCACCCATGATAACTGCGTTGCCTCCTTTGCAGTTGCGTTTAATCGCATCTGTCATTTCCCCAATTTCTTCGGACTGCCCTGGGGGTCAATAGTAGATGCCAATCTTCATTTCCAGTCCATTTGTTCCCGGAATTTTGATCCAGAGACTAACTTATCCGTCAGTTGCGGTGTGTTCTGTCCGGTAGATTCAATTCCCTCTTTGACGTATATGGCAATGCCCCACCTTTTTAAGCCAGTCTGTCTCTGCGGTATAGTTTGTATCCTGGTAGCAGTGTCCCAGACGTTTTCCTCAGTCCATGTTTCTGTGATGCCGATGATGTCAACATTATCTTTATGTGCCATAGCTTCTAATTCACCCATCTTATTCCTTAGGCTCCTTGCGTTCGTGTACATTCACTTGAGTTTACGACCTGTTCCTTTCTTGCATTTCCTTCCCTCTTGTGTCCCTTTCAATCTGTCTTGCTTGTGATCCGGTGGGCCTTCCCCTATATCTTCCTGCACAGTATCCTCTGGTGAGTATTCCCCTCTACTTTCCTGTACGGTATCCTCTGGTGAGTCTTCCCCTCTACCTTCCTGCACGGTATCCTCCGGGTTCCCAAACCATCGACTCTCGGCTTTCCCCTAATTCCTAGTTTAAAAATTTCTCAACTTCTCTCTTGATGTTGTTTGCAAGTAGCCTCGTTCCGTCTCTGCTGAAGTGGAGTCCGTCCTTCCTGAATAGCTTGCTCTTCCCCCAGAATGTCGTCCAGTTGCGCACGAAGTGGAATCCTTCCTCACACCAGCGCCGCATCCATGCATTGACTGCTTGCAGCTCCATCTGCTTCTTCTCATCAGCCCTGGGTACCGGCAGGATCTCAGGGAATGCTATCCCCTGCATTCTGGTCTTCAGCTTCCTTCCTAGTTTCTGTTGCTCACGTTGTTCGTCCCCACATGGATCACCACCGCCATATCTTCTTCCACTGTCGATGATCCTGTCGATGCGGCTCACTTAGATTGTGAGCCCGCCAGGACAGACATTTTAGATCATTGTAGTCTTATTAGAATGTTTATTTTCTTATTTTTCTCATCTATTCTCTATTTTATTTCTTCATTACTCTACTAATTGTCATTTTTCCAGGTACTTTGGTTAGATTGTGAGCCTTCGGGACAGTAAGGGAATTTCTAAGTACCTATTTTACTTATAATTTTAATGCACCCTATTGTCTATTTTTCTGTAAACCGCTTAGAATCCTAACGGAGTTTAGCGGTATATAAGAAATAAATTACATTACATTACATTACTATGTCTTCTACCTTGGCTCCAGGTAGGCAGGTCACCAGTCGATCCAGTCTTCCTCCCGCTATGTGGCTATCAACTTGTCTGATAATGGAGTCCCCAACGATTGCTGTCCTATCTTCTCTTGATTCTCCAACCTTAAGTCCGTGTCCTTCGATCCCATCCATTTTCTCTCATCCTGGCGTTGGCTTACACCGGACTCGTCTTCTTGTGGGTCCCCTGTGCCGTTTCCAGATCTCGCTGCTGTGTCACCCATTTCTTTCTGGTGGTTGTCTGTCGGGATCACACGCTCTGTAGGTGTATCTCAGCAGTTCCACTGTTGCTGGTGATTTTCCCTGGCCTCCCTATATGCCTCCCCTATGAATTTCTCCAGCTCTCGGACTTCTTCCTCGATGGTGTCCTCTGTCTTGGTGTTTGCTGCGTCCTCTGTCCCGGTATTCTCTGTATCTGTCTTCCTCCTCCATTGCTTGAAGTGCCTCTAGTTCCAGTTCTCCGCAATGAGCGCATACATAAGACCACTTCCCAGACAACAAAGGTTAAAAAAAAGAATTTATTCTGATCAATAAGTCGATGAAGCCGTTCACGCAATGTGCGGTGGCGGCAAAAGGACAAACAGAATGCTAGGAATAATAAAAGGGGATCACGAACAGATCGGAGGTTATCATGCCGCTGTACCGGGCCATGGTGCGTCCTCATTTGGAGTACTGTGTCCAGCACTGGTCACCGTATATGAAGGACAAGGTACTACTAGAAAGGGTCCAGAGAAGAGCAACTAAGATGGTTAAGGGGCTGGAGGAGTTGCTGTACAGCGAAAGACTAGAGAAACTGGGCCTCTTCTCTCTCAAGCAGAGGAGATTGAGAGGGGACATGATCGAAACATTCAAGGTACTGAAGGGTATAGACTTAGTAGACAAGGACAGGTTGTCCACCCTCTCCAACGTGGGGAGAATGAGAGGGCACTCTCTAAAGTTGAAAGGGGATAGATTCCGTAAGAAAGTAATGAAGTTCTTCTTTACCCAGAGAGTGGTGGAAAACTGGAACACTCTTCCGGAGTCTGTCATAGGGGAAAACACCCTCCTGGGATTCAAGACAAAGTTAGACAAGTTCCTGCTGAACTGGAACGTATGCAGGTAGGGCTAGTCTCAGTTAGGGTGCTGGTCTTTGACCAGAGGGCCACCGCTTGAGCAGACTGCTGGGCACGATGGACCACTGGTCTGACCCAGCAGCGGCAATTCTTATGTTCTTATGATTAAATGTTAGCTTTGGGAAATGTATATAGCAATGTCTTTGTATTTTGTTCAAAAGAAAAGGAAATGCATTTCTAGTTTTATATCTACAGTGTTGAAAAATTTGCTGACCCTTGCTGTGGCTGGTGGGGATCCCCAAGCAC
Organism: Geotrypetes seraphini; assembly: GCF_902459505.1. Taxonomy (NCBI): domain Eukaryota; kingdom Metazoa; phylum Chordata; class Amphibia; order Gymnophiona; family Dermophiidae; genus Geotrypetes; species Geotrypetes seraphini. The sequence goes on along the minus strand of NC_047099.1, from coordinate 6,567,998 downwards.
TGCTAGCAGAGGACCTTCTCTAGACGGCCAGAACTCCCCTCCACCAAGCGCAGCAGTCACTGGCAACATCCATGAGCCACTGAGGTGCCAGCATCTGTGACTCTGACGCTACTGCTGCCTGCCAAGTTTGGCAAAAGGGACCCCGGGCCACCTTCAGAGGAAATCCTCAGCTGATATAGCTTGGGGGGTCCTCATAAGCGGCAATTCTTATGTTATGTTCATTAGAGGCTCTGGTAGAAACCAGTTTACAAAGGAGAAATTAGGTTATTACCTAATTTACTTTCTTCTAGCTTCTCCAGACCGGTATAGGATCTTACAAGCAGGTATATATATCTTATCATGACCAGCAGGTGGAGACAAACAAGCCTGTGGAATAAGTACATAATAGGTACCTTCCCCTATTCCTATCAGTCTGCCAAATAGCCAAGCAGAACTAAGAACTGGAAACAGAAATAAACAAGACTCTGAACAAGAGTCTATTCACAGGGCAAAGGTAGGGGAGGGACATTAAGGTGGGCAGACTAGATGGGCCGTGGGCCCTTATCTGCCGTCTATTTCTATGTTTCTAAGAGTAACAACTAACAGACCCAAATGCTGTTGGAAAATGCAAAGGAGAGATCCCAGCAAGAAAATGTCCACACAGCTCACCAGCTGAGCCACAGCCACTGTTCAATTCTCCCAGGCCCTAGAAAAATACTAGAACCTGCAGAAAAAACAAAATCTGCACATGCAACAGCCACAAGAATATGACAATAGACAGGGTGAGGTCCTATATCGGTCTGGAGAAGCTAAAAGTAAATTAGCAGGTAAGAACCTAATTTGGTAGACCGGTATAGTCTTTACGAATGGGACGTACCAAAGCATTACCCATCAAGAGTGGGACCCTTGAAGGGCCAACACCAGAACACACTCACCAAATACCGCGCCCCGATGTGCTTGAACATCCACACGGTAGTGTTTGACAAAGGAATGCAGAGAAGACCAAACTGCATCCTTGCAAATATCCACTGGAGTCACTAAAGAAGACTTAGCCCATGAAGTACTGCTTCACGGAACGAGTGATAGAGCATTGGAACAAGCTTCCAGTACAGGTGATCGAGGCCCGCAGTATCCCAGACTTCAAGAACAAATGGGATACCTATGTGGGATCACTGCGGGAGTCATACCAATAAATAGAGTCGCTAGGATATAGACTTAATAGAGCAGGTCAGTAGAGTTAAGGGGGCCAGTAGACTTAAAAGGGGGTCAATGGTATGGGCAGACTTGATGGGCTGTAGCCCTTATCTGCCGTCATCTTTCTATGTTTCTATGTTTAATGGAATGAGCCTTAATTCAGGCACAGACTTTTTCTTCAGAAGATAAACAAAAGCAATAGTCTTAATCCAGCGCGCAATAGTAGCCTTAGAAATGCCATCCCCCTTACGAGGACCCACGAGAAGAACAAAGATGATCCAATTTCCTGATCTCCTGGGTCCTCTGCACATAAGAGCGAAGGACCGCACTGACATCCAACTTGCACAATTGTCTGCTTGGAAGAGTACAGGGGGGCAAAACCACCGCTGCATGGGGCCGCACCGGAGAAGACATCAAGGACACCCCCCCCCCCCCCGTGTGGACATGAAACCTCTCACCTCTCATTATTGTCTGGATACTTTCTCCAGACGGGATGGACAGTTTGGCCAAACAGTGTTACAAAATTTGTTCTCTTAAGTTGCCAACTCTCCCACCATCCCATTGGGGTTAGCTTGGAGGTCACCCACTAGTGAGAATACCTGCCTGCTTGTCCTGGGATAAAGCAATGTTACTTACCGTAACAGTTGTTCTCCAGGGACAGCAGGCAGCTAATCTCACGTCCCACCCACCTCCCCTGGGTTGGCTTCTCAGGCTAGCTACCTGAACTGAGGAGACACGCCCGGTACATCGGGCGGGAAGGCACTGGCGCATGCGCGGTGCGGGCATCTCGAAACTTCTGAGTTTCTTCAAGCAAGACATGCTTGCAAGATGTCCATATCGGGGCTCTGTCGGATGACATCACCCACTAGTGAGAATAGCTGCCTGCTGTCCCTGGATAACAACTGTTACGGTAAGTAACATTGCTTTCTTGATCAGTCCCTGGAGGGGGGTGTGCGCCTACCGGATTTGCAACTTTACAATGTGGCGGCCTTACTGCGTTGGGTTCATGAAATCTATACCGGGTCTTACAAATTTGTTCCTTTGCATATGTGGCATCTGGAGGCTCACCCATATTCTGTATTCACTGTTTTGCATGTTAAGGATCGTCGGATCCGTTTAACCTTCATGCTTTGAAAAGGGCTTGGGATTGGTGGAGATCTATTAGGGATGCTAGTGGGCCCTCACCCTTTGTTGAATTGGTGGACAATCCGGCCTTCCCAGCTGGCCTCTCTCGGTCACCTTTAGAGAGTTAGAAGCAGCTGTCGCCTACCTGCAGATCCGCCACTATGTATTGTCGCTGGGGAGAGGGCCAGCTCTTGCCCTACGTTCACGGAGTTGGACCAATTCATCCTGTGTACTCCTGCTTCCCATAATCATTCGTCGGTGTGGTATACTATGGGAGGAGAGAGGTGCTCCATGCCAGCTTTTTCCACTTTGGTGCATTTTTGGGGGGATATGCTGGGAGAGGAGGTCTTAGATCATGATCTTGCTCTTGGTTACACTTTGGCAGCCTATTTGAGAGCTAACGCTAACCTCCAGGAGCTCCAATATAAAATAGTCCATAATGCTTATATTAATAAATGTTGTGGCAAGCAGATGGGATTGTGGGATGATGACAGCTATCCCAAGTGTAAGACCGGGATGGGTACAATAGTACACCACTTTTTGGAATGCCCCACCCTGTCTTGCTATTGGAATTAGGTGTTTCAAGCACTGGGAAAAGTGGTAGACCGACCATGTGAGTGGTCTTATAATATACTCTTGCTGGGTCTTATCTCTGAGTTGGAACAGCAGGGCCACCGAGGGGCTGAATACTGATTTCTTATGGTGGGTATTCTACTTGCCAAAATTACACATGTGGATGGCTACAGAGCCACCGGGTTTGTCCTTCTGTATGAATAGCATGCTAGAAATTGCAACCTTGAGTGCATCCATTGCTCATCACGGGGGCCCTCACTAACTGCTTATGTTTCTCCATGGCAGAGGTTTAGGACTCTCCATGCTGTTTCCTCCATGGCTTCTAGGGAGGGGGTATGGGGTGAAACCTGTAAAAACAATTTGGGGCTGGTATTATTAGCGTCCTGATGTTTCCAATTCATTATTCTTTGGTCACTCTGTTCTGTACTTGTTGCTGTGTTTGAATAGTGTACTGTTGACATTGCTTGTAACTTGTTCCCAGTTGACTTAAATAATGTTTAAAAAAATAACCAAAAACCCATACCAAATTAGGTTTAACAAGGTGCCTCTTGTATCCGATTTAGCAAGGAAGCAAGCACAATCACCAAGGACAATTAAGAACGCCTGTTTGTTCCAAAGCTGGAACGTAAACCGGCATGCCCAAAACTAAATACAAAAGGCAGACACAGGTTGGGCTTTTTCTTGGTTTATTTCAACTTTTTGGTTTAAATCAAATCATTTTACAAACCATTTCTGTAAATAGAAATTTGTAGGTTTTAGAGGGGTTTTTTTTAAATCCACTTTTCTGCTTTTCTTATTAAAGTCTTTATACCATAAAGGGGAAACAAAAGCAGATGAAAAAAAAAAAAAAGATTAAAGACCTTCCACATGTAACATGGTTAACATTAGCTGCTGATCTTAAAAAATAAGGGGGAAGTTAGAGTAACAGATCATGAAACAGAGAAGAATGTAGCAAGTTTCTCAGTGTTACCATGTGCAGTGGGAGACCAGCACCTATTATACCCCTCTGTGACCAATTTATCTACCCTCTTGACAGTAAAAATTCTTCCACACCGTAAGATGGTATGGTGGTTTAAAATCACTGCTAGTATCCTTGATGTCTTGTGTACCACAAGTCCAAATCCAGGTTTTGAGTGTAGCAGCAAGCATTCTTCAAGGCAGATCTGTGCCCCCCCCCCCCCAATTACACACACACACTCTAAGGTGCTGCTGGCATGTGGCTAGAAGAGATACCAATTACTATTTACAAAAGCCAACAGTAGGGGAGGATCAGAAACAAATCCTCCAAAAAGAATCCCATTCCCACCTTGTAGCAGTTTGTTTCATGTCCTTATAAGAATTTAATAAAAAACAAAGGAAAAAAATTGCTAAGACAGTACATTAAAAAAAAAATAAAATAAAATGCTCCTTCCAGTCCCATGGTGAGAAATCACTTACAGCAGCACCAACATCAGCAGGTGCTCCAAAAGGAAAATGCAAATGATCACACAATGATCCAAAATCCAAAAAAAAAAAAAAATATATATATATATATATATATATACATATACAGTTAAGTGAGCATCTCCCACTCAGCCAGCAGAGAAGGAGAACAAAGATGTCATAAAGCTGGGTCTGCAGAGGCAGGTCGTCTAAGGTTTCCCATCTGATGCTGGATCAAATCTTGATATAGAGGCCACCTACTCAGTTACCTCTGGGTGGCAGTAATAAACTGGCTGATATTAGACTCTGAAGAGATTCAAGAAGCTGGACTATGTGTGAGAGCTGCTGTTGAGCCAGTTACCTAAACAGAAAGATAAGACACTGCAAGTTAGGGGACAAAAACTGCCTTAATTATATTACTTCAGAGCTCCATTACCATATTGACTTTAGCTGATAAAAAATTAAACCAAAACAACTTTCATTTGGAGAACAAAATAGCAGCCAAAGCTAGGCTCTATAAGAGCTGATCCTTTTTCACTCTTCTGCTACATGTAAGTATAGCAAAATTTAAAAAAAAAAAAAAAAAAAAAAGAGGGGGAGGATGTCATTCTGTTAACACTGAACTCCAAATGTGACTGCATGGTTTTTGGAATTTGCAGTATGTTGCAGATGCACAATAAGGATGAAGATGATTATTCAGACAGAATTCACTTTTATTGAAAAACAAATTGTGTACTTAGCCTGGTAAGTTCTTTTCCAGAAGATAGGTGAGACATTCTAGACAAGGAGAAATTAGGTAATAGCTTACTATGACCGGCAGGTGGAGACTGAGACAAAACCTTTTGGCTGTAATAAAAGTAGCTGCGCTTCCCTCTAATATAACCAGTCTGCCAAATAGCCAAGTGTGAATTATAACATTAACAACACTCCAAATAGGAATAACAACTAACAGAGCAATATTGTTGGAAATTGCATAGAAAAAACCCTTCAGGAAACATCCCCACAGCTGAGCCAAAGCTACTGTTCTTTAAAGCTCCATGACCCTATAAAAATATTAGAACCAGCAGAAAAAAATAAAAATAAAAAACACACACTTCACACAAATCCCGTAAAGGGGACTGTACCGGTCTGGAGAGTGTAAAAGAAAAAAAAAATTAGCAGGTAAGAAACTAATTTCTCCTTCTTTAGCGCCTCTCCAGATTGGCAAAGTTCACTGATGGGATGTACCAAAGCAGTATCCATCAAGGGTGGGACCCCTGGAGGAACGCCACCAGAGCAAACAGCATCCTGATGTGCCTGAACGTCCACAAGGTAGTAAAGCACAAAGGAATGGAGAAAAGACCAAACCGCCACCTTACAGATATCCACTGGAGGAACAAGAGAAGACTCAGCCCAAGAAGCTGCCTGACCCTGAGTGGAATAAGTCTTGAGAAATTCCAGAATAGGCTTCTTCTGGAGATTTACAGAAGCGATAAGTCTCCTTGATCCAGCACGCAATGGTAGCCTTGGAAGCACCGTTCCCCTTACAAGGGCCCACTAAGAGGACAAATAAGATGATCCAACTTCAGGAACTCCTGGGTCCGCGGAAGAGCGAAGAACCCAATAGACATCCAACTTGTGCAACTGCCTCTGCTCTAACAAGTCCTCCCGGCTACCCAAGACCGGAAGAACCATGGATTGGTTGACATGAAAAAGGCAAGATCACCTTTGGTAGAAAGGAAAGACCCTGTTCCCTAGAAAACTCCATGAAGGGAGGGGTACAAGAGAAAGTCTGCAGCTCAGAAATGCATGCCACCAGGAAGACCACCTTGAGAGTAAGGTTCTTCAACGAGCAGGATCCCAAAAGCTCAAAGGGGAACAAGCACAGACAGGACCAGGTTGATGATCCCTGAGGATCCCAAACCACACTAGAGGCTGAAGCAATTTGATTGCCTTTAAAAAGCGAACCATGTCCAGAATACATGTTAAACGCCTACCCTTCAGTAACAGACAAAAACCGCAAGATGAACCTGGAGAAATCCTAGACCATCCTGCAAGAACTCCAAGATGTGAGGCAAAGAGGCACGAAAGGAAGCTAAACACGCACATTTGCCCAAGAAGTGGAAAGACACCGGGACCTTTCCCGTTCAAGGACCTTTCCCATTCAAGAGCCAAGCTGTAAGACAAAAGGGACCCGGATCGAACATTGGAATTGGGCCCAGAGTCAGAAGGTCGGGTGAGAGGGGCAGAAGAAGAGGATCTACTACGAGATAATGAACTAGATCCACATACTACGGGGGCCTGGGCCACAAGATCATAGGGCCGGTGTGCCAAGCAATGCGAACAAGGACTCTGCCCACCATTGGCCATGGAGGAAACACAAACAGGAGGGCCCGCCACCGGCCAAGGCTGTACACCAGAGCATCCAGCCCCTTGGCCTGAACATCCTTGCGCCAACTGAAGAACCAGGGCACTTTGGCATTGACACTCGTGGCCATCAGATCCATGACCGGCTGACCCCCAAGTCTGCACAATCAACTCGAAGGCTGTAGGACCGAGACATCACTCTCCTGGATCTAGCATGTGATGACTGAGGAAGTCCGCCTGGACATTCTCCACTCCTGCTATGTGGGAAGCTGAGATGTCCAGATAAATCTTTGCCCAAACCATGAGCAGAGCAGCCTCCTGCACTACCAGATGACTCCTGGTTCTCCCTTTACACCTGACATAGGCCACCGCCGTGGCATTGTCTGAGAGAGAACCCAAACAGACTTGCCCGTCAACAGCAGCCAGATGGCTCTGGTGTCCAGAATATTGATCGACCAAGACGCCTCCTCCGGAGACCAGCTGCCCTGAGCCGAGTGACCGTGACACTGAGCTTCCCAGCTGAAAATCAGCACTGTCCACTGGGGCTGATCCAGACTCACTCCCTGCACCAGATTGGAAGACTGTAGCCACCAACTGAGACTACAACAAACTAACCCCCGAAGAGAGTCCAAATCTTGCACCTGGGTCGACCATACTGAAGAATACTGAAGTGTGTGCACGTGAGCTCGGGCCCACTGCACGTCCAGGGAAACTGCCATCGACCCCAAGACCCGGAGAAAATCCTGCGCCCGAGGACACCAGGACGCCCTCTCGGGCCTCTGTTAGGAAGATCGTTCCCAAGTTTGTGTCAATAAGAACCCCAAGAAACTCCTGGTACCGAGACAGGACAAAACTGAAAATGCCATTCCAAAATTGCAAAACAAAGGAACTACCGATGGGAGGTGCAAATCGGAACATGCAAATAGCAGATCGAGAGGCCAGGAACTCTCCCAGCTTAACCGCCAGAATGACAGATCTTAGGGTCTCCATGCGAAAAGATGGAACTCTGAAAACCCTGTTGACACCCCTTCAGATCCAAGATGGGTTTAAAAGTCCCCTCTTTCTTGGACGCCACGAAGGTTCGACGGACCCCGAAAGGGTCCCCCTAAGAGTCCATCATCAAACGGGGGACAAGAAGGCCACTAACAGCCCTACACTAACCAAGGGAAGACTGGCAATAGCTGATCACGCCTGCTGGAAACAGAACAGGCTGGTTAGAAGGAAGCAAAGCTACTTGTTATTACAGCCAATGGGTTTTGTCTCAGTTTTCACCTGCTGGTCATGGTGAGCTATTACCCATCAGTGAACTGTACTGGTCTGGAGAGGCGCTAAAGAATACACCTAGCTAGCTAGCTTAAACTACAGGATTAGCAAGAAGCACAAGAGAGATATTAAGGTCTATACCAGGAGTGTCCAAACTGCGGCCCCCATGAAGTATTTTGTGCGGCCCTGGTCGAAGGCGATGCAGTGTTTTCCTCTGCTGTCCCCGGGTGTTTACTGTCTTGCTGGCTCCCTCCTGTCTTGCTGCAGCATTTGCGCGGCCCCAAAAAATTTTTTTCATCCAATGCGGTCCAGGGAAGCCAAAAGGTTGGACACCCCTGGTCTATACCTTTGAATAGTTGAGAGCAATAAGCTACCTGTCCCTGGGAGAAAAATGATACATCACAAGTCTACATCTAATTCTCCTCCCTCACTTACATGCAGAATTTGAAATGCAGCTGCCTCTGGCTTACCAGAAGTATACAGACATAACTGAAATTGATTACATGACTGCAAGCCCCTCCGCCCCTCTTTGTGCCCCTGTAATACAGTACTCACATGGTCTGAGTGTTGAAGAATGGGAAGGACTGCGTCGTGATGGTCTGACCAGGCAGGCTAAGAGCAGGATTAAGCACTGCACAACAGAAAAGAGGATTATGGTTAAATTCCCGTAAAAGCCAGACAGACAGAACATGGGCATGCAGCACTAGAGGTGGGGAGAAATACAAGAGGCGGCTGGGGAATAAATTACCTGAAAGGCTAGGGGTCAGTGCTGCTAGAGGGATGGCACCATTCAGCTGTAACGCTGCCTGCACAGCCAGTGGAAGTTGCATCCCTGTCCCTGTGTTTAAAAAAAATAAAATAAAATCACACAAGGTCAGCTTACCTTCTGCTGCCCGATTTACATCAAAAACTACAGCAGCACTTCTAACCCTTGAGATATGCTACAAAAGAATAAGCACGACCTCTAATTTTAACAGCAGAAAGGTATTATCTAACCACTACATAATTTGTAGCTGGACACTAACCAGTTATTGTCACTCTTACCTTCTGCTAGCTTGGCCATGAGCTGAAGCCTGCCAGTAGCCCCCAAATCTATACCGCTGCGCTCCATATCATCACTGTCTAAGGCAGTAAGAATGTCCCCACCACCATCAGACCGCTCCGTCACATTGCCAACCTTCAGAGGCCGGCCTGCAAGTTCAAAGCCATTTAGCTGGTCCTGTGCTATGCGAGCACTGTCTGCATCTGAGAACTAATAGAGAAAGTGAAAAAAGTCAAATCTCACGAGTGTACAAATTACTTGGTCAAGACAAGAATTATCAGCTTATCTGGAAGACACATACCATGGCCCAAAGAATGGAAATAAAAGCCCTGATTTAGGATTTCCTTTGGGTCCTGCAACTGACATATTAGGTTACCATTCCCTCAGAATTTTTTTTTTTTTTAAATATCTTTATTCCTTTTTACATTATGCAACCAAGTGTACAATAAATCAAGTCATACTATACATTCTTCACTTGAAACTCTACAATCATTTTATACCATAAACTTCCTCCCATCCCTCCCTTTCCAACTATTACCCATCACAATGTCATAAAACCCATCCATCCCCCCTCCCACCCTATACATACTAAATGGGGATAAATACAATTATTTATTATAGTAATCAATTAATGGTCCCCACACATCTTTAAATTTCTTATAACCACCTCAGATTTAAGGAGAAATTAGGTTTTAACTGCTAATTTTCTTTCTGTTAGCTTGTAGACTGGTATAGTCCTTACAAATGGGTAATACGCCTCACTGCTACCAGCAGGTGGAGACTGAGATCAAACATATATCAGTATAGCATGCCTCTCTTGCTACTCCAGTTTGCCGAATAGCTAAGTAGAACCTAGGAAATTTCTTAACTGAAAAACAGTAAGAGACACTCCAAACAAATGTGTAAGAAAACAAACATCTTTAAACAACTGTTGGAACATGTATAGAACTTGATCTTGGAAGTAAAACATCCCCACAGCTCACCAGCTAAGCTAGCTGAGCCATCGCCGCTGTTCTTAATTCTCCCCTGCCTAAGAAAAATACTAGAACCTGCAGATAAATTCAAATCTGCACGCGAGCAAAAACCTGCAAACACCGCACAAAGACAGACAGGGTGTGGGACTATACCAGTCTACAAGCTAACAGAAAGAAAATTAGCAGGTAAGAACCTAATTTTTCCTTCTGTATACGAATGGGATGTACCAAAGTAGTACCCATCAAGAGTGGGATCCCCAAAGGGCCAACACCAGATCACGTTCACCGAATACCTCATCCCAACGCGCGTGAACATCCACACGGTAGTGTCTGACAAAGGAATGCAGAGAAGACCAAACTGCAGCCTTGCAAATATCCACTGGAAGCACTAGAGAAGACTCAGCCCAAGAAGCTGCTTGACCCCTAGTAGAATGAGCCTTGAGAACGTTGGGAACAGGCTTCTTCTTCAGAAAATAAGCGGAAGTAATAGTTTCCTTGATCCAGCGCGCAATAGTAGCCTTAAAAGCCCCATCCACCTTACGAGGACCCGCTAGAAGGACAAAGAGATGATCTGATTTCCTGATCTCCTGGGTCCTCTGCACATAAGAGCGAAGGTCATAAGAATTGCCACTGCTGGGTCAGACCAGTGGTCCATTCTGCCCAGCAGTCCGCTCACGCAGCGGCCATCTGGTCAAAGACCAGTGCCCTGAGACTAGCCCTACCTTTGTACATTCCTGTTCAGCAGGAACTTTTTTTTTTTTGTAAATCTTTATTCATTTTCATCTCTTACAAGTGTATAATAATCAATCAGAAAAATTTTTAAACAAATCACTTGACAATCTTACTTATAAGCATTAAAGTGTAAAATAATCCCTTCCCATTATCATATTTCCCAATCCCAACCGACCTATATCTTATATAAAACAAGGTGTTTAAGGTCATTAGAATATGTAATCAATGGCCCCCAAATCTTTTTAAAATTGTGATAATTTCCTTGCTGTATAGCAAGCACCCTCTCCATTTTATAAATATGGCATACTGAATTATAATTAAGTTTAGTATAATCTTTCCAGTTTTCAGTAATATTTTGAATGGCAACCCCGGTCAATATTAATAAAAGTTTATTATTATTTGCTGAAATTGGGCTCTTAAATCTCATAGATGTACCAAATAATATAGTATCATATGAAAGGGCAACATGATTTTCTAACAATGAATTAATTTGGCCCCAAATTAACTTCCAAAAGGCATTTATATAGGGACAGAAAAAAATTAAATGATCTAAAGTCCCAGCTTCTAAACTACAATGCCAGCATCTATTGGACCTAGAGCTATCCAACTTCTGTAAACGAACTGGGGTCCAAAAAGCTCTATGCAACAAAAAGAACCAGGTCTGCCTCATAGATGCTGACCTTGTAGTTTTTATTCTCCAAGACCAAAATCGTGGCCATTGAGAGGCAGAAATTTGGTGCCCAATCTCAATGCTCCAAATATCTCTAAGACCAGTTTTTCGTTTTTTATTCAAATACCCATACAAGAATTTGTACCACTGTGCAACTTGGTGACCCAAGAAATCCGCCTGAAAGCACAGGAATTCCAAACTATACTGAGAGTTAAGAACTTTCCATTCAGGGAACCCCTCCTGAATAGCCTGCTTCAATTGCAACCACTTAATTTTGTGATTTATTTAAACCATATTTATGTTGCAATTGTGAAAAACTAAGCAGTGACCCATTTAGAATAACATCATTTAAATTCCGTATACCTGCAATATTCCAATGCTTCCAAACAATTTTAAATCCGCCATTTTTAATCTTGGAGTTTACCCAAATGGATTGATTTAATTAGATTTAATTAATTTAGATTTAATTATTTAAATTCAGCAGGAACTTGTCGATCTTGGTCTTGAATCCCTGGAGGGTATTTTCCCCTATGACAGACTCCGGAAGAGTGTTCCAGTATTCTACCACTTTCTGAGTAAAGAACTTCCTTACGTTCGTACGGAATCAATCCCCTTTCAATTTTAGTGCCCTCTCGTTCTCCCTACCTTAGAGAGAGTGAACAACCTGTCATTTTCCACCAAGTCTATTCCCTTTAGTACCTTATGGCCCCTCTCTATCTCCTTTGTTAGATGGAGAAAAGGCCGAGTTTCTCTAGTCTTTCGCTGTACGGCAAATCCTCCAGCCCCGTAACCATCTTAGTCGCTCTTCTCTGGACCCCTTTCGAGTAGTACTGTGTCCTTCTTCATGTACAGCGACCAGTGCTGGACGCAGTACTCCATGTGACAGCGCACCATGGCCCGGTACCCGACTGACATCCAACTTGCGCAGCTGTCTCTGCTCAGAAGAGCCCTCCTGACAACCCAACACCAGGAGGTCTATAGATTGACATGAAAAGGAAGAAACAGGCCTCATGACAACTCGCTTCCGCCGACCAAGCACCAAGCTACAAGGTATGGCGTGCTGCCAGAGATTTGGCAGAAACTCGCAAGACGTCATACGAGAGATAAGAAGCACCCAATTCAATTTTGGCAACTGCTTGCCTTAGCAAATCCCAATTCTCAGATTCATTATCAAGTAAATGCTGTGCCCAACTAAAACACGCCTATCTGCCTGGACCGACAGAGCTGTCACATCAAAACTCTGTTTAAGGAAAGACTCCAACTTAAGCTCCTCCAGGTCCTTCAAGGCCACGCCGCACTGCCCTCAACAGGCACGGTATGACTCTTAGAAATGGTATGCTTAGAGATGGCCGAGACCACCGCATCTACTACAGGTGACTTCAGAATATCCCTAGCCCCTTACGGAATGGGATACAGGTGGGCCATGGAGCCAAGGGGCTTCCGACACTTGCCACTGTGCGTGCATGATGTCCCGAATATCCTGACGCATAGGAAAAGAGCAGGAAGCAGAGCGAATCCCCTTAAGCAAGGGGTCCACCGTACACGGGGGGTCAGACACAGGGTCCTCAAAGTGCAAAACCAAGGAGAACCTGAAGGATTAACTCATGGAGCTGAAAAATGCACACCATAGGCGCCTCTTCGCCGGCTAGGGGGTGCTCGAACCATCAGGTCCATAAGGGGCTAACCCCAAAACAGAACTATCAACTGAAAAACCACTGGGCCGAGACACCACTCTCCGAGATCTAGCACGTAACAATTTAGGAAGTCCGCTTGAACATTCTCCACTCCAGGTATATGGGAAGCTGATATTTCTGGAAGGTGCGACTCCGCCGAGACCATGAGCAGAGTTGTCTCCTGTGCCAAAGTGCTCCTGGTGTCCCCATAATTGACATAGGCCACCGCCAAGACATTGTTCAACAGAACCCTGACTGATTTGCCCATCAGAATGCTAGAATGCTAACAACGCCAGACGGATGGCTCTAGTCTCCAAAACATTGATCGACCAAGAAGCCATTCATAAGGACTATATCAGTCTACCAAGCAATACAGAAGTCAGCTTTGCCTCTCTTCGCATTCCATAAAAATAGACTTGGCTCAAAAGAGGGATTCCCCCTTAAAATCAGTTGGTCAGTTACTGAAGGTTCAATGAGTCACTAAGGTCTCTCAAAGATCTGAACAGGATACTATATTGAAGGCCAAGAGAGGATCCAATCAGATCAGACATATGTAATAAAGACTGAACACGATAGGGGGTATAGAAAGCAGACTCCGACAATACCAGAATAAATTGTATGACTGAGTCATTTTAATAAGCAGTGAACATGAACTGTAAAGTAACAGAATTGCTACTCACTGTGATAAAGCCAAAGCCCTTGGAGCGTCCAGAATCTGGCTCCTTCATTAACTGGATGTTCTCGATCTGAAGAGGAAGGAGGGGAAAAAAACTAAAATTTTGTACTTGGACCATGAAAACTAAAAAACAGTTATTACCAATAATTGCAGAGCACTGACCTTGCCAAAGGGCTCAAAGATACCTCGCAGCATCTCCTCTGTGATATTATAATGTAGGGAGCCTACATAAAGCCTCATGGGACCAGAGTGGCCCCGCTGCAGGTTATTTGCCATGGCAGCCAGTCGGTTCTTCTCAGCCTATGGAAAGGAAAATACACCTATTCTGTAAAGACTTGTGTGTATGTCAAACACAAAGCAATGCTACTGAGAAGAGCCTTCTCCTTACAATAAAATGGTAAAATTATGTTCTTACCTGTTAATTTTCTTTCCTTTATAAGCAGCAGATGAATCCAGAGACTAGTGGGTATAGCTCACATCGACCAGCAGGTGGAGATAGAGAAACTGATTAACAGTTGGCCTTATAGCCTGGTGTTCCTCCTGTTGATTTAGTTATGCATTTTGCCCAAGCATCCCGAGAAAGGAGCACGAGCATCCACAAAACTTCATTCCAGTAGTAAATATGTAACTTAGAAATGTAATAAGACAATTACCAACCATTCCCCAACTGAAAATATAAACTAACGCTCAGACCACCCGTCCACTGGGGAGGGGCTCTGGATTCATCTGCTGCTTATAAAGGAAAGAAAATTAACAGGTAAGAACATAATTTTACCTTCCTTAGCAAAGCAGCAGATGAATCCAGAGACTAGTGGGATGTAGCAAAGCAAACTCAAACTGGGTGGGAAGTCAATGCCGCCTCTGCCAGCACTGAAGCGCCAAAAGTTGCCTCCGCACGGGCAGCTACATCTAAACGGTAATGCTTCGAAAAGGTATTCCCAGACGACCAAGTGGCTGCCCGGCAAATTTCCTCCAAAGACAAATCACCGGACTCCGCCCAAGACGTAGCTAATGCTCGAGTCGAATGAGCACGAAGGTGCTCCGGTACTTGCTTCCCCGCTAACAAATAAGCTGAAGCGATAGTCTCTTTGACCCAACGAGCAATGGACGCTTTAGACGCAGCCATACCCTTGTTTTTGCCCGCGAATAACACGAAGAGATGATCTGACCGACGAAAATCGTTAGTCACTCCTAAATAATGTAGAACCATCCGTCGTACATCCAGCAGCCGCAAGGACGAAAATCGTGTTCCCCAATCCTCCTTCCGGAAAGATGGGAGGAATAAACTCTGGTTCACATGGAATGAAGAAATCACCTTAGGCAGGAAGGACGGCACAGTCCGCACCGACACTCCAGCCTCCGAAAAACGTAAAAAGGGTTCCCTGCAAGAAAGCGCTTGGAGCTCCGACACTCGTCTTGCAGAAGCCATAGCCACCAAAAACACTGTTTTCAACGTGACATCCTTCAACGTTGCCGCCGACAGGGGCTCAAAAGGCGCCGCCTGCAACCTTCTAAGGACAAATTTAAGATTCCATGCTGGACAAATTCGCTTAACTGGAGGGCGGATATGGCGAACCCCTTTGAGGAAACGGACCACGTCCGGCTGAGAGGCGAGCGTCGAGCGAGACACCCGGCCCCTGTAACAGGCAATGGCCGCCACCTGAACCTTTAGCGATTTATAGGCTAACCCTTTAGATACGCCCTCCTGCAGAAATTCAAGAATAGCCGACAGAGATGCCCGGAAGGGCGCGACCCCCTGCCGTCCGCACCATGATTCAAAAATCCTCCAGACTCTCGCATAGGAGGCAGAAGTCGAAATTTTCTTAGCTTGAAGTAGAGTGGCAATCACCTGTTCCGAATAGCCCCTCTTCCGTAGCCTTGACCGTTCAATAGCCAGGCCGTAAGACCAAATTGGGCCGGATTTTCCATCGAGATTGGACCCTGAGTCAGTAAGTCTGGAGTCACCTGGAACGTTACACGATCGCCTGCTGATAGCTGAATCAGATCCGCGTACCATGGCCGACGCGGCCAATCCGGAGCCACCAGGATCACTCTGCCCTGAAAGCGAGAGATGCGCTGTAAGACACGACCTATCAAGGGCCAAGGCGGAAATACATACAGAAGGGAATTAGGAGGCCACGGGAGAGCTAACGCGTCTACCCCCTCTGAGCCCCTCTCCTTGCGTCTGCTGAAGAATCGAGGCAGCTTTGTATTGCGGGATGAGGCCATGAGATCCATCTCTGGCAGCCCCCAACGAAGGACTAGTAGATTGAAAGCTCGAGCAGACAACTCCCATTCGCCTGGATCTAGAAGATTTCTGCTGAGGAAGTCCGCTTGCACGTTTTCGTGACCCGCAATGTGTGCCGCTGATAGAAGCGGAACATGCACCTCCGCCCACCGAAACAGCCTCATTGCCTCTTCTGCCAACTGAGGACTCCGGGTACCCCCCTGACGATTGATATATGCCACTGCCGTGATACTGTCCGAAAAGATTCTGGTCGGACGGTCCTGAATCAGGGGCTGAAAAGCCCGCAGCGCAAGTCTGATCGCTCTCAACTCCAGCAAATTGATTGACCACTGGGCCTCCTCCGAGGACCACACCCCCTGCACTGAAGCCTGCAGGCACTGGGCCCCCCAGCCCAGAAGACTGGCATCCGTTGTAATCACAACCCATTCCGGCGTAGCTAACGGCATGCCCTGCCAAAGATGCAACTCGTGAAGCCACCACTGCATGCTGCGAGCCGCCCGAGGACTCCATGGGAGACGCAAATTGTAGTCTAGAGATGCCGGGGACCAACGAGAAAGGAGAAACTGTTGTAAGGGCCTCATGTGGAACCGAGCCCAGGGAACCACCTCCAGAGTCGCCACCATCGAGCCCAGAACCTGTACATAATCCCAAACCCGAGGTCTGGGCAACCCGAGCAGTAGTCGAATCCGAGACTGCAATTTCTCCCCCCGATCTCGGGGTAGAAACACTTTCCCCAGACAAGTGTCGAACCTCACCCCCAGATGCACCAAAGACTGGGACGGGGACAGAGAACTCTTGGGAAAGTTGACGATCCACCCCAACGACTGCAGGAGAGAGATTACTCTCTGAGTTACCGACAAACTCTCCTGTCTGGAAGAGGCGCGGATCAACCAGTCGTCTAAGTAAGGGTGAACCCAAATTCCTTCCTTGCGTAGAAAAGCTGCCACAACCACCATCACTTTGGAGAAGATGCGGGGAGCCGTTGCAAGGCCAAAGGGCAACGCCCGAAATTGATAATGCTGGCCGAGAATTGCAAACCGCAGATACCGCTGATGCGGAGGCCAGATTGGAATATAGAGGTACGCTTCCTTGAGATCGAGGGACGTGAGGAACTCTTCCGGCCTTACTGCCGCAATCACAGATCGAACCGTCTCCATACGGAAATGGCAAACACTGAGAAATCTGTTGACCCTTTTGAGGTCCAGCACCGGCCTGAAAGACCCCCCCTTTTTTGGAACAATGAAGTAAAGGGAATATATGCCGTGCCCCACTTCTTCCGGAGGCACCGGCACTACCGCCCCCAGATCCAGAAGCACCTGAAGAGTTATGCGGACCGAGTCTCCCTTGGCCGCCCCATTGCATGGGGACACCAAGAAAGAATCGACGAACTCTAACTTGTACCCTTCTTGAATAATGTCCAACACCCACTGATCTGACGTGATTTTGGCCCACTCCGCCAAGAACGCCGACAGCCGTCCTCCTAAGGGAAAGGCGGAGGGAGCCAAGACCTCGTCATTGTGGAATGCGATTTGTCGGGGCACGTGCTGGCTGACCTGAAGAGGGTTTCGACGTACGAAAGGAACTCTTCTGCTGAAACCTAGGTCTTGAAGAAGAGAAAGAACCAGATGCGGATCTGAAGAAAGGTTTACCGGACCTGTACTTCCTCACATCCTGAAACGTGTTCTAGACGATAAGGACTTCAAAGGAGGTCTAGACCTATCTTCCGGTAATCGCTGTGTTCTGGTATCCCCAAAATCCTTCACCAATTTATCTAAATCTTCTCCAAACAATAAACCCCCTTTAAAAGGGAGTTTCACAAGCCGAAGCTTGGATGCCGCATCTGCCGCCCAATGACGGAGCCACAAAGATCTGCGAGAAACCACCGAAAGAGCCATCTGCTTCGCAGAAGCCCGAATCATATCATATAAGGAGTCTGCCAAATAAGCCAATCCTGACTCTAAATCAGCCAGTTCCGAAGGGACAGAACCCCCGGACTCCATCAAATTATCCGCCATTCCTTGAGACCACTGCAGACACGCTCGCGCCGCATAAGAGCTGCAAATCGCGTCCTGTAAGGTAACTGCAGCCACCTCAAAGGACATTTTCAGTGAAGATTCAATCTTCCTATCCTGTACATCTTTCAGTGTAACTCCCCCTTCCACCGGCAAGGTAGTCTTCTTAGTCACCGCTGCCACCAAAGCGTCCACCCTGGGCAACCTAAACTTCTCGAGTTCGGCCGGGTCAACCGGATACAAGAGCCGCATGGCCTTTGCCACTCGTAGACTGGTCTCCGGCGTATCCCATTGTGCCGAGATCAGCTCCTGCATGGCTTCATGCACCGGAAAGGACTTAGGCGGCCTACGTGTTCCTGTCATAAGAGGGTTACTAGACACTTTAGTGTCTTCCTGAGAGATGTTTAAACCTTGCAAAGCCCTTGAAATCAAGGAAGAAAGTTCTTCTCTATGAAAGAGACGGAGAGCGGAAGGGTCATCCACTTCTCGACCCGGGGGATCCTCTGCTTCCCAATCCAAGACTTCACCTTCCTCTAACGATTCAGGAAGAGAAAAAGGGGATACTGGAAACGTATCCTCTGCGTCCGTGGTCGCGAGTCTGCGTTTCTTCACTACTTGCGCCTGCCCTGGAGACACCACCGTACCCACAGTTGGTCTTGCACTATTATAATTCAAAAAAGAAGAAGTAGAAGGCACAGGAAGAGACGGACAGGTCACAGGCACCGGCTGAGCAGGCTGAGAGCTCTGCAACATGAAAGCCTGGTGCAACAGCATAATAAATTCCGGAGAGAACGAGCTGCATTTAAGCGATGCTGAACCGACCTGATCCGCGCCTGGGAGCGGAGCCGCGCCTCCTTCTAACACTCCCAGCTCTCCGACCGCCCCCGACACGGGAAATGGCGACATCACACGCCTGCAGAAACGCATCTTCTGCCGGTGTGTCAGCACAACCGGCAGAGAAGCCCGACAGTGTTCTGCGCTTCCCACAGCGCGAACACCGCTGACTAGCCTCTGCCGCCATCCTTCGTTCTGGCAAATGAAAGTTCCCCCCTTTTTTTTTTTTTTTTTTACACGCGGAGAAAACCGCCGCGCTAACGCCTACCCCCAACCAAAACCGGCAATCGGAAACGACACTCACGCTGAACAAGAGCAAGAAGAAATCACTCACAGATTTTCCGACCGCCCCACCGGACGCCAGGTAACAGTTGGTAATTATACTGAAAGCCGACTCAAAATTGGCATGGCTCAGCACAGGCAGGAAGAAAAATTTTTTTTTTTTTTTTTAACTGGAATGAAGAAAAAAAATCCTGCAGCGTCCAAGGAAACCCCTCTATCAACCGGAGGGGAGGGTGGGGAAGGGACCTGGGAGGGCCCAGGTGTAGCCCCCAAAGCCGGCACCGCTCAGCCAGGCACCCCTGTCCTGCTGAAGAGAGCTAGTCCCAACAGAGGAATACAACGGAACACCAATTCATCCGGAAACAGCCAAGATCCAGGAGCTAGAGAGCTAGCTCCACCCCTGCTGGGAGATAGAGCAAAACAAAACTAAATCAACAGGAGGAACACCAGGCTATAAGGCCAACTGTTAATCAGTTTCTCTATCTCCACCTGCTGGTCGATGTGAGCTATACCCACTAGTCTCTGGATTCATCTGCTGCTTTGCTAAGGAAATTTCTGTCATTGCAGAGCAAGAGGACAATGCCAGAAATGTAATACCACCTCCCTCACCTGAGACACCTGGACAATGATAGGGACCCCAAGTAGCCTCTGTCCAGTCAGCCCTATGGCCAATGGCACAGACTGGATGTCACAGAACTCCACATACGCAATGCCCTTGGATCGGCGTGAGTTCCTGTCAGAGATTATCCTCACATCACGCACCTGTGAAATTAGAAAAGCATGTGGTTAGAAATTATGACTCCACCACCTAGTGGCTTCTCCTACTGCCAGCGAGGATCATACATACCTTCCCAACAGCAGAAAAGAAATCTTCCAGGTCTCTAGGGCGAATGCGAGCAGCCAGCTGCATACAAAACACTGTGCGAGCATCACGTTCCTCGGGAGAGAGATTATCAATGGGCTCCCTGGGAGGAGAAACCTAACGTTGTTATTCTTCCTTATAACTAGAAATACAAAACTTGCTGCATCTCTAAATGACACTATACTAGCTAATACGTAACAAATCAGGTTCTGCCTATCCTCTCTTCTCAGCTGTTTATCTCAAGTTTTTAAATCTGGTAACAACTTCATATTTTTATTTATTTTAAAAATTTATGAATCGCTTAAATCTAAGCAAATGTACAAAAAACATTTACATCCACAATTTCAAGCACAAATGCAGTAAACAGATGTCAATCTTACCCACAAATTTCCTTAATACAACCACGAGGTCGGACAGACCCCCAAACAGGGCCCGCCCACCCAAGCTCTGTCCGGCCAAAAACAGGGACTAGAAACTCCCTAAACAAATTCCAACAGCCCTACCAAGGGAGATGGGTACAGCTCACTCAACACCTGCTGGAGACTGAAAGATGACTGGTGAGAATAGAGAAGTGAATATATTATATACTATTCCACAGTTTTGTTTTCAGTCTCCACCTGCTAGTCATGATTGGATATATACCCACTCGTAAAGATTAACCTCTACTGGTCTGGAGAGTGCTAAAGAAAACCAGAGTTAGAGAAAGGTGTTTAACATTTTCTTAAGACATATGATCTTTGAATAATCTCATTATACCTGGAATTGAATTCCAGAGATTCTGGGAATCTCTATGTTGTATCTTTAAAATGGAAAAGTTTATGGCCATTCAGAAGGGTTATTATAAAAAAAATTTATGGAAGTTTGGGAACCATTAACTAAATATTGTAAAGATTGATTTATTTGTATAAATTGGGGAAAACATGCACATCCTGGGAGGGGGATATGTTTTGGCATTTATTCAGAAATATAGAAGCGTTGATTATAAGTATTTTTATGAGGTGTTTGTAAATTGGAAAGTGGGTGGGAGAAAATAAGTCTTATCTTTATTCTATTAAGTATATTGTGCTGCAATGATAATTTATGTAAATGCATCGTCTTTTGTGCACAATTGAAGTTTTAAAAATGAATTTTAAAAAAAAAAGAATTCCAGAGATTCTTACCAGCAAGTGAGAAAAGGAGAAATTAGGTTCTTACCTGCTAATTTACTTTCTTTTAGCCTCTCCAGACCAGTAGAGGTTAATCTTTATAAGCAGGTATATAGCTCATCATGATCAGCAGGTAGAGACAAACAAAACTGTGGAATAGTACATAAAGGATACCTTCCCCTATTCCTATCAGTCTGCCGAATAGCTAACCAGAACTAAGAACTGGAAACAGAAATAAACAATACTCCAAACAGGAGTAATAACTAACGTACCCAAATGCTGTTGGAAAATGCAGAGGAGAGACACCAGTAAGAAAATGAAGCCACAGCCGCTGTTCTTCAATTCTCCCCGGCACTAGAAAAATACTAGAACCTGCAGCAAAAAACAAAACTGCCCATGCAACAGCCACAACAACAAACAGGGTGGGGGACCTCTACTAGTCTGGAGAAGCTAAAAGAAAGTAAATTAGTAAGTAAGAACCTAATTTCTCCTTCTTTAGCACTCTCCAGACCAGTAGAGGTTAATTTTTATGAGTGGGATGTACCAAAGCAGTCTCCATCAAGGGTGGGGCCCCCGAAGGGCCGACACCAGAACATGCTCACCGAACACCGCGTCCCAACACGCCTGAATGTCTACCCAGTAGTGTCTGACAAAAGTGTAGTTACTTACCTGTAACGTAGGTTCTCCGTGGACAGCAGGATAGTCAGCCACATATGGGTGTTGTCCCAACAGCTCCCAATTTACGGATAAGCTCTCCAATAGCTCAGAGAGATTTTTTTTTTTTTTTTTTTCTCTGAGCACGTGCAGAGCCCGGGCCCCACTGGGCATGCCCGAGCCCTACCCATTTCCCCCTGCTTCCCCCTAATCCCCAGGATGTTCCTAGCTGTGGCCGGGTCGGCCGTATGGGGAGGCGGGTGGGTTGTGTGGCTGACTATCCTGCTGTCCACGGAGAACCTACGTTACAGGTAAGTAACTACACTTTCTCCTAGGACAAGCAGGATGAGTCAGCCACATATGGGTGACTCCCTAGCCGAGGGATGTACCGACTGGACCTGCGCCTTAGCGCTTTGTGCATCCCTCGCCTGGCTGTGGAGGCCGAGCCGGGCAGGGTAATCAGGCAAAGCAGGTAAAGTTGTGGAAACAAGGTTTTAGATAAAGTGCTGTGTTAACTGAGCAATAATACTCCCAGAACAGTGAACTGGTCAATGACAATCAATGAACAGTGAGAAACCAACTGGTCAACAGTGACAATTCGTACTTGCATGTGAGAATTCATACTTGTCTATTCCACGTTCAGTCTAGACAGGAGTGCTGGGAGACCTACTTAACTCGCAGAACAGCGAAAAACTGGTCAATGACAATCAATGAACAGTGAGGAAAACCAACTGGTCAACAGTGACAATTCGTAACTGGTCCACAGTGACGATTCGTGCTTGCATATGAGAATTCATACTTGCCTATTCCACGTTCAGACTAGACAGGATTGCTGGAAGACCTACTTAACTTACAGAACAGTGAAACTGGTCAATGAAAATCAAAGAACAGTGAGAAAAACCAACTGGTCAACAGTGACAATTCGTAACTGGTCAACAGTGGCGATTCGTACTTGCATATGAGAATTCATACTTGCCTAGTCCACAATCAGGCTAGACAGGATTGCTGGAAGACCTACTTAACTCACAGAACAGCGACAAGTGGTCAATGACAATCAATGAACAGTGAGAAACCAACTGGTCAACAGTGAAAATTCGTACTTGCATGTGAGAATTCATACTTGCCTATTCCATATTCAGTCTAGACAGGCGTGCTGGAAGACCTACTTAACTCACAGAACAGCGACAACTGGTCAATGACAATCAATGAACAGTGAGAAAACCAACTGGTCAACAGTGACAATTCGTACTTGCATATGAGAATTCATACTTGCCTATTCCACGTTCAGACTAGACAGGATTGCTGGAAGACCTACTTAACTTACAGAACAGTGAAACTGGTCAATGACAATAAATGAACAGTGAGAAACCAACTGGTCAACAGTGGCAATTCGTACTTGCATGTGAGAATTCATACTTGCCTATTCCACATTCAGTCTAGGCAGGAGTGCTGGAAGACCTACTTAATCAATATCTATAACCCCCTACTTGATCAGTGTTTGTCGATATTTATAACACCCTACTTGATCAGTGTTTGTCAAGGCTGTGCTAGTGGTTGCTGTCCCTCCTGGGAGGGAGGAGACACTTCCAAGACTGCTCGGCCGAATGCATTTGGAGCGTGGAATGCTATGTCGAGGCAGTAGTGCTTGGTGAAGGAGATGCACTCTTATATCCAGCGCGAGCGCCTGCGTTTGGTGGCCGGAAGTCCTGGTCTGTTTTGGTCGTAGGAGACGAACAATTGAGGCTTGTCTAATCTGCTGCATAGTCAGGGCCCACACACAGTCAGGAGGTGTTGCTGAGGTGGCAGTGTGCCTCCCCGTGGGAAGATGTAGAGTGCCGGGAGGCACGCTGAAGCTACCTTCGGCAAGAATCGGGGGTGGTTCTGGGTACCACCCTGTTCTCATGGGGGAGTGTGTAGGCAGAGACGATGGTCCGGGTTTTCCCGGCCAGGAATACGGGATCTGCCTCCCCCAAAGGTTTGAAGGGGTCGAGGTGAGCTGATGCGGCACCAAGTTGAGGTCCCATCCGGGCGGTGGTGGTCTGACCGGTGGGTGCAGATTGGACAGTCCCTTCATGAAATTTTGTGATTACTGGATGCCTCGACACTGGTTTGTTGTCTGGGCCAGCGTGGTATGCTGCGATTGCACTTAGGTGGACCTTGATGGAAGTGGGTTTTAGGTCCCCCTGAGATAAGCTCAGTATGTACTGCAGGATGTCTGGTATGGGGCAGTTGTAGGGGTCTCGCTGCGTGTCTGTGCCCTGGTAGCGGAGCCTTCTCCCTTTCAACCCATAGCGTTTTCTGGTTGAAGGTCTTCTGACTGCCATAAGAGTGTGCTTCACGTCTTGTGGTAGGTTCATCCTCTCATCATCAATGCGGTCAAGCTAAGGAACGCAGGTTGAGGTGGAGGGTAAGGTTCCCGCGTTGTGTAATGAGAACTGCACTGGTCGGGAGGGGGGAGAGGAGGGTGAACCGCTATCCCTTGCCGGAACGGGAACCATGGTTGCAGGGGCCCGAACAGGGCAATCATGATCACCAATGCTCTGTCCTGAAGAATCTTCTGCAGGACTTAGGGTGTGGCGGGTAGGCATATAAGAGACCTTGGTTCCAACTCACAGACAGACCGTCGGGGCTGAGACGGCGAAGGGTTGATCTCTTTGCGCAGAAGGTCGAGTATTTTGAGTTCGGTTCGGTTGCAAACAGGTTGATACTCGGTGTGCCCCAGGTGCTGAAGATCTTCTTCATCGCCGCTGGGTTGAGAAGCCACTCATCGGGATCCAGCTGGTGGCTGAGTCTTTCTGCCAGGTCGTTCTGCTTTCACGGGAGGTAAGTTGCCTGGATGGGGCATTGAATGGAGTTGGAGAACTCCCACATGTGGCAAGCTTCCTTGCATAGCGAGGTTGACCCTGTCCCTCCCTGTTTGTTGATATAGTGCAAGGCCACCTGGTTTTCTGTTTGGGTGAGGACTGCCCTGCCTGTTTGAGGGTTTCGCGGGCATTCCCTAAGGCCCTGAGCTACAGTAGGTGGGTGGTCGGAGGTTGGGTACACTGGTCCCAGTGACGTCTGAGGTGCCCTTTCCGGGATCACATGAGTAGTCAGGTGTGCTGCACAACAAAGACCGGAGCGTGCTGACGATGAGCTGCTGGCAGGGAAGCACTGGGCCAGGGATGTCATGGCGTCGATCTGGTAGTCCCGTAGGACGGCCTTGGTCTGCGTGGTGTCGATGACTGCCCAGATGAACGATATCCCCTGGGTGGGTATCAGGTGGGATTTCATGTAGTTGATGAGGAACCCCAGTTCTTGGAGGAGGGTTATGGTGGTTGACGGGGCTGCTAGCTGTCGAGATAAGATAGGACGCGCACCCCTTGAAGGCGAGGATGTGCCACTGCCACGCACTTTGTGAACGCTCTTGGAGCCGTTGAGAGTCCATGGTGACGCGGGGGTTCCTGGAGTAGAAACCCTTTGGTGATCTCCTCTGTTCGTCACCGCCTCTATTGATTTTGCCGAAGCAGGTCCTCTCCTTGCTGCGGGAAAATTAGATCGTCAGATGGAGGGTGGCCTCCTGATAAAGCCGCATCTGGAACTGGAGCGCAGCAATACGTGCGCTCAGCATTGCGCCCTTGAAGGTCTTTTTCCCCGTGGAAACCAGGGTTTTTCAGTTCCTTCCCTGACGGTAGTTGGAGGGGGGGGGGGGGGGTCGTGCTGCCCTGTTTCTCTTAAGCTACCGCGATGTCCATGTATGGCTGCTGCGGGTTGTGGAATCCCTGGGCTGGAAAGATCTGGTACTTCAATCCCAGTCTCCTTGATGTTGGTTGCCCTGAGGAGGGAGGCAGCCAAATCTTGTCTCTGCAGTCCAGGAGGTTCTTGTGGGCTGGAATCACCACTGCCTGCGTGAAGTACTGGTACTGGTAGTTCAGGCCTTGTAGTACTCTGCCTTGGGTACTTGTTGTCCACCCACGTGGATCTTGAGAAAGCTGTGAGATTCTGGAGGGACTTGGGGTGAGTCCTCGTTTGTGGGGTTTTTTATTTTAATTTATTTATTTATTTATTTATTTATTTATTTATTTTTTTTTTTTTTTTTTCGGGGGTGGTGACTCGGGGCATGGTTGGAGGCTGGTGTAGCTTGTTCCTCCGTTGCTTGGTTGCATGGCATGCCGCTGGACCGCGCCATGTTGTTGTGCGTGGCTCCCTCTAAAGGGCAATGTGGGGAGTGTAGCCCGCTGAGAGAGGAGTGGGTCAGCAGGAGGATTAACTGTGGCTGCTGGTCCCACCCCTGGTGGTTCGCAGGTTCATGTGCTGCTCCACTTGACTGGTTGGGTGGCTCCATGTATCTCACCGCCCTTCTCTGTCCATCTTGAGAGGGGGGGGGGGCCTGCAGAGAGGGGGCAGGGTGCACCCCTTCATCTGTGCCAGTGCTCCTGGCTGCGTTTCCCCCTGTGCCTGTAGGCAGAGAAAAGGGGAGAGATAATGCCTCTTGCGTGGGCTTCTCCTGCTGTACTGCCTATTGTATATTAAACTGTACAGCGCTACATATGCCTTTCAGTGCTATAGAAATCATGAAAGTATCAGAGTCCCTCATACTAGCTGGAAAAGCACTCTGCCTAGGTATTATGAAGAGCAAACAGCTTTTTAGACTGAGGAGTTTCAAAGCCCCACCTTTGGAGAGGCAAGGTCTGACCTGCCGCATCTCTGAAGATATCAGCACCCTGCTGAGAAAAAACCGACTCCTCGTTCCCAACATGAGAGGGGGAGGGGGGCAGGGTGAGAAAGGTGTGAATTGTAGACTCTGCAGGACCCCAAGAGAGAAAGAAACATCGAGGAGTTGTTTTTTTTTTTTTTTTTTTCAGCATGTCCTTTATAAGCTGAACTCTGGGGCAGCATGTCTCCTACTGGGGGGAGAGATCTGCAGGTCCCCTCCAAGGGAAAGAAGCATGAGAGATTCTTTCTCCTTAACATTCAGATTGGGAGGAGGGTGGGGCAGAGCCCTCGGAGCTGCAACAGATTATCAGAGGTTTTTTCCCAAAAACAAGCAGATAGGACTTACCTTTGAACCCCGATTTTTCTCCCTGCAGCGTGCCTCAGTTGTGCCCCTTTCTCAGGCTGCTTGTAGCTGAGCCGGCATCCTGAGATGATCGGGAGGCGTGCCCCTGCAATCTCCCTGCCTGCTGATGTCAGGAGGGGTTGCCCGAGGAGTTCTCTCTTCGGAGAGGCGGGTCTGGCTGCTGGTTGGCTGGTTGTGCAGGAGGGGCGGACCTGGGCGGCGATCCCCTGCTGCTGGGAGGCATGGCCGATCGGGGATTGGCTCCTCCGTTGCTAGGGGGCGTGTTAGGCCGGTAGCTGGCTGCTCCTCCATTGGTGGGAGGCGTGGCTGCATGCAGGCTGGTTTCTCCCTGGGCTCCCTTTCCATTTGCTGCTCCCTCGTTGCTGGGGGGCGTGGCTTCACGCTGGATCGGGCTGTGGAGGAGCAGGGAGATGGCTTCTCTTCCGGTCCACACGTGGGGGTAGGTGCGAGACCGGGAGGCGCCCCCAGCGATGTGCCCATTCGGGCAGAGGCCGATGGTGTTCCCGATGTCTTCGGGAGGGGGGGGCCGGATGGCAAACCCCGATCGGCTTCTTGCAGGGGCCGACGGCTAGCGACAGCATGCAAGACATCCGGGAGAGATTTCTCGACCGGGCAAGTTGCAGTCGGGGGGGTCGACTGAGCCAGGACGTCCTGGAGGCTCCTCACTGGATTCTTCTGTGGATCCCCCGCTGCTACACTCCGATGAGGATGGCTGCTGGAGGACGATTCTCGGGCCTCACTTCTCTTCAAGAAGTCTCTCAGTGCCCTCTTCCTCAGCTTGCGTGCCCGTGGAGACAGACGGACGCAGAGCATGCAACACTGTTCCTCGTGTGCTGTGCCCAAGCAGCAAACGCACAACTCGTGAGGGTCCAGTGTGCTCATCCTTTTCCTGCAGCGCGGACATTTCTTTGATGTTTCTGGCATCTTCAAGATGGTAAGTAGAACAAGTTTTGATTGTAGAAAAATGGAGAGCTGTGGAAAAATCCGACCGATGGGAACGGGCGGAAACTAAAGACTGGGGATTAGGGGGAAGCAGGGGGAAATGGGTAGGGCTCGGGCATGCCCAGTGGGGCCCGGGCTCTGCACGTGCTCAGAGAAAAAAAAAAAAAAAAAAAATCTCTCTGAGCTATTGGAGAGCTTATCCGTAAATTGGGAGCTGTTGGGACAACACCCATATGTGGCTGACTCATCCTGCTTGTCCTAGGAGAAAGAATGCAACAAGACCAAACTGCAACCTTACAAATGTCCACTGGAGGCACAAAGACTCAGCCCAAGAAGCTGCCTGACCCCTAGTGGAATGAGCCTTGAGAAATTCTGGAAAAGACTTTTCTGAAGTAGATACGCAGAAGCAATAGTCTCCTTCATCCTGCGCGCAATAGTAGCCTTAGAAGCACCATCCCCCATAAGAGAACCCGCTAGAAGGACAAAGATGATCTGATTTCCTGACCTCCTGGGTTCTCTGCACTAGAGAGTTGCGCAGGGACAGAAATCCCACCCATCCCCACCAGGATCCTCTCCGTCTCCACCCAATCCCAAAAGGAATTACCTCCATCCCCGCCCATCCCCATAAAAAGCAGCAATTACTTCTGACAGGATCATCAATTCCACAGTTTCTTTATAAACCCCCTCTTTTACTAAGGCTGACGTGTCCATTATATTATATGGACAATCCCTGCTTCCAAAGCCTTCCATCCCCGTGGGAGTCCCGTTGGATAGAGGGGGGTCATCCCCATGGGAGTCCCGTGGGTTAGGGGGGGGATTCCCACGATCCCCGTTCAGACTTCTGCTCTGCACATAAGAGCGAAGAACCCGAGCAGCATCGAACTTGCGCAACTGCATCTGCTCAGAAGAGCCCTCCCAACTACCCAACACCGGGAGGCCCACTTCCTGATTGACATGAAAAGGAGAAAACTGCCTGTGGCAGAAAGGAAGGAACAGGCATCAAGACAACCTGCTCCCTAGAAAACTCCAAGAAGGGAGCCGTACAAGAAAAAGCCTGCAGCTCAGAAACACAGTTACCAGAAGTAATAGCCACCAAGAAGACCGCTTTAAGAGTTAGGTCCCTCAAAGAGCAGGTGCCCAAAGGTTCACAGGGAGGGCGCACTAGCAATGAAAGAACCAGATTCAGATCCCAAGATGGAACAGAGGGTTGTACGGGAGGCTTGAGCAATTTGGCAGCCCGCAAGAAGCGAAGCACATCAGGAATGGCAGTCAAAACGCTGACCTGTCAACAACCCACGAAAGGCTGACTAGGCTGCAAGCTGAACCCAGAGAGAAGACCAAGCCAGTCCCCTATCCAGGCCATCATGCAAGAACTCGAAGATGTTAGGCAGGGAAGTGCGAAAAGAGACCACTCCACACACATCACGCGCAACACACCATTCCTCAAATATACGTCAAACCCTCACATAAGCCCGAGAGGTGGAAAGCCTCCACGACTCCAAGATCACTTCACCTGAATACCCCTTCTTACCTAGGTGACCCCTTCCAAGAGCCAAGCTGTAAGACGGAAGGGATCCAGATCAAACATGGGAATGGAACAGGTCATCCAAGAAAGGCAGAGGAAGAGGAACCGCCACTACATGTCGCAGTAGATCCTCATGCAACGGACGCTGAGGCCAATCTGGAGCCTCCAGAACCACGAGATCCAGAAGGCAGAGATGCAGAGAAGAACTCTGCCCACTAATGACCATGGAGGGAACACATACAACAGCCCCTCCGTTGGCCATGGTTGAACCAGAGCATTCAGGCCCTCAGCCAGCCAGTCCCTGCGACTGAAGAAGCGGGGCAGTTTGGCATTGACAATTGGTGCCATCAGGGGCTGATCCCAAGACTGTACTATCAACTGAAAGGCCACTGGGCTTAGACACCACTTTCCGGGATCTAGCACATGACGACTGAGGAAGTCCGCCTGAACATTCTCCACTCCAGCTATGTGAGAGGCTGAGATATCCTGAAGGTGGGACTCTGCCCAGACCATGAGCCACTGCCGTGGCATTGTCCGATGGAATTGCCTAACAAGAAGGAGCAGAAGGCTAACAGCACCAGACTGGACGGCTCTGGACTCCAACACACTGATCGACTTGGACGCCTCCTTTGTGGACCAGGCGCCCTGAGCTGAATGACTTAAGACACTGAGCCCCCCAACCGAGGAGACTGGCATCCGTGAGCAGCACCGTTCACTGTGGTTGATCCACTCGTCCCCTGAACAAGAGGAGAGATATGGAGCCACCAACAAAGACTGTAGTGCGCCAAATCTCACAGAGGAACAGGGAGATCCAACTGTGCCTGAGGCGACCACCTCCTGAACAGAGCAAACTGAAAAGGACGCATGTGGGCCTACATCCACCTCACTACGTCTAGGGAAGCCCTGCCTTCGACCCCCAAGACTTGGAGGAAATCCTGCGCCCGAGGACACCAGGACGCCATAAGGAGGCGAATCAGAGAAAGAAAATTGCTGACCCGGGTCTCTGGAAGGAAGACCTTCTCCACGAAGGCGAACAGAACCCCAAGGTACTCCAGACGCTGAGATGGGACCAACCAACTCTTGAAAAGGTTGACCACGCAGTCCAGCGACTGGAGAAACTCCACCACCCGAGCTGTAACCCGGGTGCTCTCCTGCAACGACTACGCCCAAATCAACCAGTCATCCAGGTAGGGATGCACCAGAATGACCTCTGTCTGCAAGGCTGCTGCAACGACCCACCATAACCTTGGTAAAAGTCCAGGGAGCCGTGGCCAGACCAAAAGGAAGCGCACAGAACTGATAGTTCTGACCCAAGATTGCAAAGCGAAGATAGAACATAAGAATTGCCGCTGCTGGGTCAGACCAATGGTCGATCATGCCAAGCAGTCTGCTCACACAGCGGCCCTTAGGTCAAAGACCAGTGCCCTATTAAGAGTCTAGCCTTACTTGTGTTATGTTCTGTTCCAGTAAGAACTTATCCAACCAATGACCTAGAAGAATGAACATCCAGTGAGATCATCAAGTTTGCAGACGACACACAAAGCTATGCCGGGCAATCAGATCGCAGAAGGATAGCAAGGAACTCCAGAGTGACTTGTGTCAGTTAGAAAAATGGGCGGAGAAATGGGAGATTAAATTTAATATGGAAAAGTGCAAAATAATGCATTTAGGCAGAAAAAAACAAGGAACACGAGTATAGAGTGTCAGGTGCAACTCTGGGTAAGAGCGAACAAGAAAAGGACCTGGGTGTACTGATAGATAGGACCCTGAAACTTTCGGCATAATGTGCGGCAGCAGCAAAGAAAGCAAATAGAATGTTAGGCATGATAAAAAAAGGAATCACGAATAGATCAGAGAAAGTTATAATGCCGCTTTATAGGGCAATGGTCAGACCACACTTGGAATACTGTGTCGAACATTGGTCTCCCAACCTAAAGAAGGATATAAAACTGCTGGAGAGGGTACAGAGATGAGCAACAAAGCTAATAAAAGGTATGGAGAACTTGGAATACGAGGAACGACTGAAGAGACTGGGATTGTTCTCCCTTTGAGAAAGGAGACTGCGAGGGGATATGATCGATACTTTCAAAATACTATAAGGAATTGACAAAATAGATCAGGAAAAAAAATTATTTACAATGTCCAATGTGATGCGGACAAGAGGACATGGACTGAAGCTAAGTTGGGACAAATCCAGGAAAAATATCAGGAATTCTGCTTCACGCAACGAGTGGTGAACACCTGGAATGCTCTCCCAGAGGAGGTTATTGCGGAATCCACTGTTCTAGGATTTAAAAGCAAACTAGATGCACATCTCCTTACGAGAGGCATAGAGGGATATGGGTGACTAAAATTACGCCAAGTGTACACCTGGCTGGGCCTCCACGTGTGCGGATCACCGGACTCGAACCGGAGATAGCAGTTCTTATGTTCTTATGTCTCGACTCACTGAAGGGTGTTTTCCCCTATAATAGCCTCCAGAAGAGAATTCCAGGTTTCTACCACTCTCTGGGTAAAGAAAAACTTCCTTACATTTCTACGGAATGTTTTCCTCCCAATTTCAGCGAGTGCCCTCTCGTTCTCTTCAACTTGGAGAGGGTGAACAATCTCTCTCTCTCTATTAAGTCAATTCCCTTCAATATCTTGAGTGTTTCGATCATGTCCCCTCTCAGTCTTCTCTTATCAAGGGAAAAGAGGCCCAGTTTCTCTAGCCTCTTTTTGTACAGCAACTCCCCCAGTCCCTTAACCATTTTTGTTGCTCTTCTCTGGACCCTTTCGAGTAGTACTATGTCCTTTTTCATGTAAGGTGGCCAGTGTTGGATGCAGTATTCCAGGTGGGGGCGTATCATGGCCCGGTATAAAGGCATGATAACCTTTTTGGATCTGTTCGTGATCCCCTTCTTAAATCATTCCTAGCATTCTGTTAGGCAGAAAATCGCTGCTGCATATTGAGTGGTCGGTTTCATTGACTTATCTACAAGTACTCCCAAGGCTCTTTCCTGGGGCTCTCTCCGAGTACAGCTCCGGACATCCTGTACTGACATGCATCACCTTGCTTATCCATGTTGAACCTCATTTGATATTTCGCAGCCCATTCCTTGAGCGTATTTATGTCTCTTTGTAGGTCTTCCCAATCCTTCTGTGTCCTCACTACTCTGAATAACTTTGTATCGTCCACAAATTTTAATCACCTCACTCGTGCCCAAGTTCTAGGTCATTTATAAATATATTAAAGAGCACAGGCCCAAGCACCAAACCTTACGGCACTCCACTCATGACGCTTTTACAGTATTGTCCATTCATCCCCACTCTCTGCTTCCTATCTGAAAACCAGTTTTTAATCCATGTGAGTATATCACCCTCAATTCCATGGCTCGCAATTTTCCAAAGTAGGCGTTCATGCGGAACCTTGTCGAACGCCTTCTGACAATCTAGATTTACGATGTCGACTGGGTCACCTTTGTCTATCTGTCCATTTACTCTTTCGAAAAAGTGCAGTAAGTTTGGCAATCAACATCTTCTTTTGCTGAAGTTTGTGTCCGTCAAGGTGATCAATGATGCGGATCAGCGACTATCATCTTTCCCGGTACTGAAGTCAGACTCACCGGTCTGTAGTTTCCCAGATCTCCCCTTGAACCTCAGCGTAACATTCGCCACTTTCCAGTCTTCCGACATCTTTCCTGATTTGATCAACAGATTGGCTATTAGTTGGAGCAGTTCAGCTATAACCCCTTTCAGTTCCTTGATTACCCTTGGGTGGATGCCGTACGGTCCTGGGGATTTATGGTTTTTAAGCCTATCAATCTGTCTGCATATCTCTTTTAGACTGACCGTCATCCCTGTCAGTTTCCCGTCTTCATTTCCCGAGTATAGCCTATCTGCTTCAGGTATATTGGCTATATCCTCTTTGGTAAATACAAACGCAAAAAATGTGTTCAGTTTGTCAGCGATGGCTTTGTCCTTCTTTAGTACTCCTTTTATTCCCTAGTCATCTAACGGCCCCACCGCTTCCCTTCGCGGGTCGTTTCCCATTAACATATCGAAAGAACGGCTTAAAAGTTTTTGGCCCTCTTGTCTATTTTTTCTTTGTAGTCTCTTTTGGCCCCTCTTACCATTTTATTGCACTTACGTTGATGTTTGTGCTTTTTCCAGTTTTCTTCCACTTTTGAACTCTTCCATTCCTTAAACAAATTCTTCTTGTCTCTGATCGATTCCTTCACTGCTAGTGAGCCATGCCAATTCCTTGTTCTTCTTCCTCTTGAAACCCTTGTTAATACGCAGTATATATAAATTTTGCACCTCTGTGACTGTCCCTGCAAGTAGGCCTCCGTCAGATCGAGAGAAGTCAGATACTCCCCCGGCTAAACCACCAGAATGATAGATCACAGTGTCTCCACACGAAAAGAGGGAATTGAGCCCTTT
This sequence comes from Geotrypetes seraphini, assembly GCF_902459505.1. NCBI lineage: Eukaryota > Metazoa > Chordata > Amphibia > Gymnophiona > Dermophiidae > Geotrypetes > Geotrypetes seraphini. Next base: position 6,534,344 of record NC_047099.1, on the reverse strand, counting down.
GAAATCTAAGATGGGACGAAAGGTCCCCTCCTTCTTGGGGCCCACAAAATAAATTGAGTACCTACCGGTGCCATAATCCTGAGGGGGTACTGGAACAACCACTTTGAGATCTAGCAAGCGCTGAAGGGTCTGGCGAAAAGCCTGCATCTTCCAGGCCACCTGACACAGAAAAGCTAGATAATGATCTGGCAGAGAGCAGGTAAACTCCAGAGCATATCCATCCCGCACCACCTCCAGGACCCACTGATCAGATGCGACCGTGGCCCATTTGGGAAAAAACTTGCGCAGCCTGGTTCCCACCAAAACCAGAGGGGATGCCGGCCAGGAGTCATTGGGCAGGACAGGGCGGGAACCGGCCCCCTGAAAGGACTGCATGCGCTGATAAAAATGACCCCGGGAAAATCCCGAAGCTGGGATAGGAGCAGCCCCAAACAGGAAGTTATCTGCGGAACTCCCAAAGACGCCTCCGGGCAGAGCAACCCCGAGCCACTGGACAGGCACTGTCCTCAGACAGGCAGGGCACTTTAGAGTCCGTCAGAGTCTGAACCAACTTATCCAAATCCTCTCCAAATAAAAAAAAGACCCCCCTAAAGAAAAATTTAGTGAGTTTAGTTTTGGATGCGGCATCCGCTGACCAAGCACAAAGCCACAAGGTAAGACGCACAGTCACTCCAAAAGCCATAGATTTGGCAGAGGCCCACACTAAGTCATAAAGGGCTTCCAAGAGGAACAAGGCAGCCATCTCAATCTTTGCCACCTCCCAATCCACCGAGAACCAGACTCATCATCAGACTCACAATCCAGGACACGCTCGGCCCACCAAAAAATGATGTGAGCCCCCCCCCCCCCAAAATAGCTGCATGGACCCCCAAGGTCAAAAAACATCAAAATTCTGTTTAAAAATGGTCTCTAACCTACGCTCCTCAGAGTCCCGTAAGGAAGATCCACCCTCAACAGGCACGGTATGCTGCTTAGCAAGCGCTGAGACCACCACTGGCAACTTCAAGGTATCTCTATCCCTCTCCGGGATGGGATACAAACGAGCCATGGCGCACGCTAACCGAAACGGTGCCTCCGGCATATTCCACTGCACCAGGACAATATCCTGAATAACATGATGCATAGGAAAAGAGCAGGAAGCAGCACGGATCCCCCTAAAAAAGAGGATCCCCCACAAGCAGGATCTTCAGAGGCGCCTCTTCGAAATGCAGCACATGCTGAATCATCTGGCAGCTCATCCCTTTGAAAAAGGCGCACCACGGACGCCTCTTCGCTGGGAAACCATCTGCCCCACAACCAGCGGCCATCCCCTCGAGAGGATCCTGGATGTCCTCAAAAGGGTCCAGGTCCTCAACCAGGTCAACACGCTCCTCCGACCACAAATCCTCATCTCAAGCCACCCTCGGGCGCTTGGATGAGGGAGGAGGAAGAGGGGCCGCCAAAAGTGTAGAGGGAGGCAAAGCCACAGGGGTGTGGAGGGAACCTCACCCCCCACCACCGCCGGACCAATGCGGAACCCCCAGCTGCTTGAAAATAGGCTCGGCACAAAGCAAAAATTAAATCAGGGGGAAAAATAACCCCCCTGGGGATCCCATGGGACTCCCTGCCACGGCAGGGGATCCAGCAGAAACCTGCCCCTTTGTTTCCAATACAAGGGGAAGGTCACCTGAGGTTGCAGACAAAATGGAGGGGTCTGTAAAAATGGCAAAGTTCCTGCCAAAAACAACCTCTCCAGGGCCTGTAGCCGCTGGGAAGCCTGAACTGTCCCAACAGCTAAAGCAGGCAAGCCAGCATCAGCAGTTAAAGAAACAGCTGAGAGGGAATCCCTCAGTGGGCAGTGGGGGAAACTGGGCTTCCCCACTACTCCCTGCTGACTCGCGAGGCACTAGCAGTGAGGGTGCCCTGGAAGTCTGCAACTGCTGCCGATGAGGCTCCACCACCGCAATGACCCAAACTTTTAGGCCGGCCAAGAGTGCCTCGCATCTGGACCAAATTGCACATCAATTCTCCTGAAAAGTGCTCAATTGCTCTATGTGTGACTTAGCTTGAAGAAAAAGTGCCGGTTAGTTGTAAAAAACAGCAAATTTAAAAAGAAAGCAACCCTTCAGTCAGGTATTTGTTTGTTTGTTTTTACAGAACAGACTCAACTGGCTCAAAGCAGTATGCCTTGCTTAAATTAGGGGGCAAAGCTTACTGCTGAGTAACTTCTAAAAAAATGTTGGGGAGGTAGAGAAAAGGGGGGGGGGGGAGGGAGCAAGAACGAGACCCGCTGGGTTTGACTCCCACCCCCCCCCCAAGGTCAGACAAACCCCTAAACAGCCCCACCCAAGCTCAATTCAGCACAAAAACAGGAACTAGGATCCTTAAACATATACCAACAGCCCTACCAAGGGAAATGGGTGAAGTTCCTCACACCTGCTGAGACTGAAAGAAGACTGATAGGAATAGGGAAAGGTACCTATTATGTACTATTCCACAGTTTTGTTTCAGTCTGCACCTGCTGGTCATGAGATATATATACCCGCTTATAAGATTCCTATACCGATCTGGAGAGTTACTAAAGAATGCCCATTATCAATCTAGCCGCTAAATTCATTAGAAGTTGGACAGGTTTGCATGTTTTCTTTGACAATCCGACATACAAAAGATTGCAGTAATCAATTTGATAGCAATGAAGCTTGAACAACAAGAGCAAAAATCCACAGGCAGGAGCATCCGTTTTTAAGATATATAAAAGGCCTCTAGCCTCCATTCCTCTTGCAGTAATTATATGTACCTGACAGGGCTCTTCTCTCGTTTACGAGGGCTTCGACTCTTGTTAAATGTATGGTGATGCCTGAAAAAAGAAGAAAAAGATAAGCAAGGAAAGAAAACAGCAAGTGCATCTACCAAATAAGGCCCTGCAAGTCTCCAAGATTATCACACAACGCAAGTAAATGCCATGAGATGTTCACCACCACCACGACGCAAGAGCTACTTTGAATCGTCAAAAGTATAATTTACCCTTGCTAAAGTTATAGACCTTATATATAACCGTGTCATTTATATAGGATACAAAACATACCTAGAATAAATTACCTGCATCTAACACAATGCTACTCAGAAGTACATAAATTAAATTCCCTCCCCCCCAATATACTTCCAACAGAGAAGTTGGTAACCCATAGGATAATACTGAGCAGGGAAGACAGGGCTAATTTCCTCACTGTCCACCAATATTTACCCAGGGTTTCGGAAGCGATCACGCTCATCCCGCCTACGGTCCCGTGGGCTGTGTCTTCGATCCCGGCTTCTACTACGATAGCGCTGCTCGTGGCCACGATGCCGCTCTCTGCTATGGCTGCTTCTGGGTCGGTACTTATCCCGGCTGTAGAAAAATAAATTTTAGAAAATAAATTTTAAAATACCAGAAGTGATCTGTAAAGACTTTCAAAATACTGAAAGGCATCGACAAACTAGAGCAGGGAAAAAAATTATTTACAATGTCCAACTTGACACGGACAAGAGGACATGGACTGAAGCTAAGGTGGGACAAGTCCAGGACAAATGTCAGGAAGTTCTGCTTCACGCAATGAGTGGTGGACACCTGGAATGCTCTCCCAGAGGAGGTTATTGCGGAATCCACCGTTCTAGGATTCAAAAGCAAATTAGATGCACATCTCCTTACGAGAGGCATAGAGGGATGTGGGTGACTAAAATTACACCAAGTGTACACCTGGCTGGGTCTCCGTTTGTGCGGATCACCGGACCATAGGTCCGTTCTTAATGCAGTTCTTAATGCTGTTCTTAATGCAGAGCTACTGACATCATACTATAGTAAGAACATTCAAAGATAAAACAGTAATGAACTAGCTTGGTTCAAGTCACCCAGAAAAAAATGATAAAAAACATTTTTCTTAGAATGCCTGTCCCAACCACACTTTTGAGGTATAAAGGGAAGTGATCACAGCAAATGAAAGATCAAGCAGGATCCACAAGAAATGGTCACATCTCTACTAAAAACTGAACTCCAAACACCCAACTTCATTTACCTGTTTCGGCGCTCCCTGCTACGGCTCCTCTTCCTCCTGCAAAGGTGAGAGCAAGTACAAAAAGCAAAGACTTATTCTTCAGACAACTTAATCACTTGCCCCCCCCCCCCACCCTCTAACTGACCAACTGATCCCCCACCTCAGTTCAAATGCTCACCTGCTGCTTTCTCCATATCTTTTTTCTTCTTTGCTCTGGCCTTCATCCTAGGCGGGTCGACAGAACATTATCACAATGATATGAGCAGCAGTAATGTGGAGCAGAGAAGCAGAGTTTACAAGAAAAGATTGAGAAAATGGGGAAAACAGTGAAAGGAGGGGAAAAAAAAAAAAAAAGAGACAGGAAACATATCATTAGAACATATAACTACTGAATGCTTCTATTGGCAACAAAAAATTATCTTTACGATAGACTTGAGTGAAGTATGCAGGAAGAAAGGGGTTGAGGGAGGACAGCGCTGAGCCCTAATCTGTCAGCCTTCAAACTGCTGACATCTCAACACTCCCTTATACTGGTTGCTAACTCTAGAAAGAAGAAATCAATGTTTTCAGGTCTCAGTCAGAGAAACTGGATTCTGCTTAAGATCCTAGAACTCGCAGTATAACACCCACCCCTTTAAAAACTCATACAATACGCAGAATAGAGCTTAGACCCTAGAACTCGCAGTATAACACCCACCCCTTTAAAAACTCATACAATACGCAGAATAGAGCAAGGTGAGACATAAATTTAAGAATCCTGCATTCAGAGAAATCACCACCCTAAGCTAGCACAAACCTGGAAATATACCATCTCACCCACAGGGGGAAGAAGATATTGAAGCAGAATATAGTAAGGCAACTGATCCCCACCTTACCCACCCTTCTCCTGAAGTAAGCTCAGCGCTTTTCTCCTACCATTTCAGTCCCCATTAAGGGTGGCTTGTATAATAAAAGCAGGGAGATCAAATGGAAAAAAAAAAAAAAAATGAAAAAAGGTTTTTTGGTTTTAGCTTTGCATGTTTGAGAAATAGGATCCCAAAAGGAGAACACACTCCTCTGCCCCTCCCCCTCCATGGTGCCAAGAAATGCAACCAAAACTACACAAAATTGTGTTTCAGCACAGTCTCCCTTATCCCTCAGGGAATTTTAATATTTCCAGTTTCTCTGATGATTGGCTCTGGCTGCTTTGTACTTTACCTGTGCTCCTCAGGCTGAGAGAGTTTTATTGTGTTTTCCAGGGAAAGCTTCTGTCCACCTCGTCCTGGACCAAACACAGTGCATTTTATCTCTTAGTATGTATAACCAGTTAAGAGATGATACACACAGCACGCAATTCTGCGGCTTGAGTAACACTCTCATTCTCCTCACCAGCAACATGAACCCCACAGAAACCAGGAAAATCCCCATACAGATCCTACCTATGCCGTTTAACAGATCTCGGCTCTCCAACAGCCTCAAGGCAAATAGAGCAGGTAGCCTTAGGAGGGATCTTTCCCTCCCTCCCTCCCCCCCTCCCAGTACTCAAGCTGTTTCTCTCTTTACTTATAAAGCTTGATCACATTAAGCTTTACTGCCAAATGGTACAGGCACAAAATTAAGAATTAAAAAGCCTCCCCTATACCATGAGAAGATAGTGCCACTTGAATTGTTCTTGATAATGAAATTCTAGTGTTTTCCACTTGTTTCTTCATAATAGGTAACCCTCCCATCTTATCACTTCTATAGCTCTTTCTTAGAAAGATCTTTAGTCATCTGGGCGACAAAAAATTATAAAGAATAAAATACCATGACATGCCCAATATGGGGCCTTGCTTCCCTAAATAGGCAAAAGAAAAGGGGAGGCTTCATACAAAATTTTATGGTGAGCAACCAAAGTTAAAATGAGCAATTTTCAAACTTTTCTTTCCAATATATTAAGGGCAAACTAGTAAGTTCTAAGCTTGGGAATCAAACTAAAATCTCAGCTCTGGCAATCAGGGGTTAGGTCTAGAAACCATCTGCACTTCCCCATAAGTTATATAGTTATGACTTATCATGTTAAACAGTGCTGAAGAAAATAAAAAATGAGGCAGTGAGTGACTTTATACCCATTTCTCCAACTTTTTTTTTTTTTTTAATAAAGGAAGTATTTTTAACAGCTTGCTTTCTTTCGCAAGCAGCATTTACCAACAGCATGACTACATTTCTAAGAAAACCACCAGGAGTTTCTACAGCTTACTCAGAACAAGCTACCCAAACATAAAGTTTTGCTACCTGTCAAAATTTAGTGTAAACAAAGAAACAAAAAAAAAATATATATATATATAGATATATATCTCAGTCTCCCTCTGTGTGAGCAGACACCCCCCTCCCCCAAAAGTCTAGTTCCTCCTTTTCTTTGATGGCAGCAAGATGACAAATTGCAGTTAGGTACAGATAAGATTTCACTACCTTATCAAACCAGTGTTCAAAGGAGCTGGGCAAGAGAGATCTTTAAGGTTCTATAAAGAGAAAGGGTGCAAATCTGTTATCCACCGGGCAGACAGTTAAAAGAAGTTACAGAGCAATACTCAAAAAACACTCGTCCACATTCATACAAACTCTACTAGAAGACCAAGAATTTTACAGGAAGAAGGCAGAAAGGAGGGGTTTTACTTAACCTCAGAACCCCTCCAAAGCTGCCTAACATAGTCTTGCCTTCCCCTTTCCTTGAGTGGATGCTGTCCTGTTGTGTATTTCTGCGAACGATCGGACACCGGCCATACCTCAGACCTGCGTGGACGGTGCATCTAAGAGGAGAACGGAACAGACAGCCTGGAAGTGGGAATGGGAGGGGAAAGGGGTGTGGGAGCAGGGAAAGGAATGTCACCAAGCTGCCCCATCTCCTGTTTGTGCCACAGACAGAAAGGGGGCGGGACTTTAGATCTAACCCTTTTATTTTACCTCTCTGTTCTTGTACGGAGCCTCCAGCATAGCCTCAATCACAATGTCGAAGTCATCCGACGCCATGGTCCTTTCGGCTGTTGGGGATCAAAAGGTGGAAGAAAAAGAAAAATTAAATAAAGACAAAAAAATTGTTTTAAAATCTCAACTATGAACAACCAAAATAAAGAGAGTCGACAGAGGAAGAAAAAGATGATCCATACCCGCCACGTCACAAAGACACGCACCAGACCAGCATCCGCATGCCTGTGACGTCACTCCCACTCCACCCCCCCCACCAGACGCGAATGGGACGGCGACCGTAGTGCCTACATTATAAAAGACCCCCCCCCAAACAATTCTGCATTCACTTACAGGTGACATCGTCATCACCGCCCCCCCCCCCAAGACCAGGCGGAGGAAAAAATAGGAAAACCACAGCCATCGATCGAGTCCCCCCCTCCACATCATCGGACCCGCGACTAACCGAGAGACCCGTCCGCGGTATTTTGTCTCGTCGGAGCAGCGTGACGCATCCCAACATCTCGCGGAACGGTCGAACCGCGCTTGCCGACGTCCTTCCCCGCTCTTAACGGCAACAGCGCTAAAGCCAGGCCGGCCGCTCCCGAGAACTGTCGAGCGCCAGCTTCGGAACGACCAAACCAGGAGACCGGGTATCCCCGTCGCGGTTCCTTCCCTCTGCGCTTACCTCTTGTTTCCCGCTTCGCTGTAGGTGCTTGGCCTTCTTTTTGTTCCCCTTTCTTTTTTCTCTGCCGCGGGCACAAAATGGCGCTGGGATTCCTGTGACTTTCCAGAAGCTTCTCTTTCTCTCACCTCGCAGCTACTCGGAAGAAACCGGGACTTGCCTTCTGCCTCACAGCGGATTGGTTAAGGGGGCTACGCGTGAGCTTGACGCTCATTGGTTAGATGGCTTGCTCTTCACGTTTCCCCCGCCCCGCCCTCTGAATGCTTAATTTTCACGCTGACTGCTCGGAGCGCGTTGATTGGTCGAAAGAAAAAGAAGGTGGGATGGAGGGTGACCGGCGGGCGGAGATTAAAAACGCTCTAGGCGCTGATTGGTCCCCAGGTGTCACGGGGAGAGCGTCGAATTGTTAAATGTTGTGGGTGGGAAGGCGTCGTTGTTCTTGAGGGACGATATGCGCGTGCGCAGAAGCGAGAGAGAACAAAGAGGAAGTAAAATGGGGACTGTATGACCTTTGACCATACTCTTTAATTTTACAGTAATTACCAGTACATTTTTTTATTACTCGCTTCACAAATACGATACCTTAACTCCATTTGCTTTCTTTTTTGGGGGGAAGCCATTCTATATATTTTTTTTCCTTTGTCTTTCTCATCGGGTAGTTTCATCCTTTAGGCTTCCTACTCCAATCCAGGGCCTGAACCGCATTAAAGATTTTGGGGTCCACAGATCTGGGGCAGAAAGAGATCAAAAAGGAGCCCACCTTCTTCACGGGTGTGACCATTTCCAAATGCATACTCTTTTGTCTATTAGTCCATCAAGCATGTGGTTGTTCTCCTCCCCCCATTCACTTTTCCTTTTCTGTCCTGAGGCCTAGACACAAGGGGGAGAGATTCAGAAAGTCAATAGTGGTAGAGGAGTGGTAGAGTAGGGTTACCAAATTTCCTTCATGAAAAAAAGATAATGTGCCCCCCCCCCCCCTTCCAGCTCAGGCCACCCAGTGAGTTGTTTATTATGGGTGCTGGCTTCCTTTATGGTTCATGGAGAACTGTTCTCCAGAAAATATTTGTAAGGCAGCCACTTTGTCCTTCTCTTCATCTTTTGCTAAGCAGTACAAATTCCATAGAAACATGATGGCAGATAAAGGCAAAATGATCCATCCAGTCATCCCATCCCCAATCTCCTCTTCTCCCTAACAGATCCCATGCTTTTTTGAATTCAGACAGTCTTTTTCTCCCCCACCTCTACCAGATTATTCCATGCATCTAAAAAAAGGATTGTTAATATGACTAAGAATGTTATAATGCCTCTGTATCATTCCATGGTGCAACCTCATCTGGAGTATTGAATTCTATTCTGGTCGCCTTATCTCAAAAAAGATATAGTAGAACTAGAAAAGGTCCACAGAGCGACCAAGATGATAAAGGGGATGAAACTCCTCTCATATTAAGAAAGACTAAAGAGGTTAGGGTTCTTCGTCTTGGAAAAGAGATGGCTGAGGGGAGATATGATTTAAGTCTACACGATCCTGAGTGGTGTAGAATGGGTACAAGTGAATTGATTCTTTTTAAGGTGCATCAAATACACTGTGCTCAGGTGGGGAAATTACAAAGGGAATAAGATAGATATTAGTGCTTAGAAGGTGAGTTGGAGTTTGGAATTGAAAGCATCCCGTTTATATCTTTTTAAAGGTGCAGTCTCCATTATTGTACACAATATTCTAAATGAAGTCTCACCAGAGTCTGATACAAGGCTATCAATCCCTTCTTTTTCTTACTGGCCATTTCTTCTCCCTATGCCCTCAAGCAGCTTTTGCCATCGCCTTTTCCACCGGTTTGGCCACCTTAAGATTATCACATACTATCACACCCAAGTCCTGCTCCTTACATATACAGGCCAGGAAGAAAGCAGTCTTCACAGTGATTTTATTTATGTTTGATATTTTGTTAATATCAGTTTTGGATAGGTCTTTGGAGATCCGTTCATCGGATCAAGTAATTTAGTTGCTGTATTCATCCACTTCAAATGAATGAAATAGAAAGAAAACAAATCAAAAGAAAATAAGGTGCTGCCTTATTGCACTCTTAATACAATTTGAAAAGCTAAAGAACCTTCTTCAAGTCAGGTTCTGCACTGAAATGCTTGTCAGCATACACCTCTAGTGCAAAATTACCGATCTAAAAATATGGTAGCAGGCTAGAAGCAGTGAGCATGCAAATTACTGCCATATTAAAATCATAGCAATAAGCATCATCTTTCTTTAGAGGAAGAGTGACATTTTACAATCAAAAAATTTATTGAATTTGTGAAGATGGAGCTCTAAAGGGGGAGGGGTATAATGATTATGGGGGGTTGGGTTGGGTACATGGCAACAATTATCCAAATACCTGAATTAGTTGGAATTGCCATGAAGAGCGATAACTGATCATTTTCCATACAGTTTAAAACACTTTTTCAAGACTAAGGCATATACTGTAATGAAGGAAAAGGTCTATCATTCAATGTATCAGACTTAAAAATATTACCTTTTGCACTCCTCTGCCACCTGACCCAATTTGAATTCAAAAATAAATTTGTCTCTGGTTAGGGGTTGGATGTGGATGTGTACCACCAAAAAAATCCCTTGTGTCTACTGGCACCCATCCAACCCTGACCCCTTTCAGAAGCTCCCTAAACCCCCAGGCCTGAAGAGGCAGGAGCCATGCTGATTGCCCCTCCTCCTCCTGCATCATCATCTACAAAATGGTGGCACCCTGCCAAGCGCAGTGCATCCTAGGATGTACCAGGCAGGGCCAGTTTAACATATAACAGAATTTGTTTCTTTATGTGGCTATACTGCACCAGAGGGAGTAGGTATTGCTCCTGCCTTTTCAGGTAGGAGGGGGAAGGCTATTAGACCACCAGATACTACATTTTTTAAAGTCAGGTCAAGTGGGGAGAGGAATGCAAAAGACTATTTTTAAGTTGGGAGGGAGGGGATGCAATACTCTGTGCAAATAGATAGTCTCAAAAAATGCGTAAAACTCAACTATTTGCAATTGTCTTTTTATTACCTAATTAGTTAGATTGGGCAGGATATACAGGAGCAGTTAATGAGCTTTTGTTTTTCTGCATTGTTTTAAAATTATGTATGTTTTTGTAAACTGCCTAGGTTCAGTGTATTTGTTTTAAAATAAATAAATAAATATTAATTCAGGACAAATTACTTCAAATATTGCCCTACTGTATTAAATTAACTCGTCTAAGGGGCAGTTTTAAATATCAAAAAATTGATACATCAGTTGTTAAAATCATTCCCACAAAACTCCCTAATCCCTTATTAGTTCTGTTTATTTTGAATAGACTGTAAGCTGTGTTGAGCAAAGACTGCCCTCCTCTAGCAGCGTTCTAGAAATTAGTAATATTTGTAGGGAGGGAGCTGAGCCTGGGAGAGTGCCAGCAGAGTATTTTATATTGCTGTGGAAAAGAGGGGAGAGAGCCTGCTAGCGACCTCTTATGCCAGCTTCAGACCAGGCAGGACGGTTTCTGGCTTTGAGCTTCCAAAGTAGACATCGGTACACTGCCCTGCACTGTTGCAGAATAGCCGATCAGCTCTTTAGCATGTTTTAATATGCTGTGCACTGATGTCTACATTGGGAATAAACCTCAGCACAGAAACCCTTTTAACTTGCAGCAACCCTAAACGAGCAGGTTGCTTTCCTTATCAGCCCCTTAGATTGTGAGACTGCTCAGCCTAGGAAAACACCAAATATAGCTCACCGGAAGGGGAGGAGTGGCCTAGCCGTAGAGCTGCTGCCTCAGCAACCTGAGGTTGTGGGATTGAATCCCAGCACTGCTCCTAGTGACCCTGGGCAAGTCACTTAATCCTCCATTGCCCCAGGTACAAAAATAAGAATCTGTATATATGTAAACCACTTTGACTGTGTAACCAAAAAATGGCAGTATACAAGTCCTGCCCCCCCCCCCCCCCTCTTCCCTAAAACATTAAGGGGGAGAAACTAAGCTTCATTCTGACCCAGCTCAGCTCATAAGAGAGTAGGGCAGTTTAAGCTGATCAATAGGACATTCTCTCATCACTAAAAAGCTGCTGAATAAAAGTACACAAACCAAGCGCCACTATAGCAATGATGGAGTGGTTTTAATAACCTTTTCCTTCATTTATTAGGGAACAAACATTAAACTTCCTACATCCTCTTTGCCATTTTGCCGCAGAGAAATCAGGGAACTCTGCACAGTCAGACAGTGAAGGATCACAAGTTTTGTCACTGCCCAGTGAAGGAAAAGGACCAGGTGTGGGCAGACACAATTTATAAAGATAGCTGATGAAGTGATACTCCTTATGCATCCCAATTTGTATTATTATAGACTAGAGTTTATGGGGATATTTGTCTCTAAGAAGCTTTGGCCTTCCCCTGCTCTCCAGCTTTGTAATTCCAGCATGAGAAGCTCAGCTGTGTTGGGCTGCTAGGAGCTCACAAGATTTGTCGAGGGTAAATGAAGTTGATGGTTTAGCACCGTCCCGTTTCTTTCAATGGAAAGGGCAACAGCTTAGCCTGGCTCACAAAGTAGCAGTTTTCTGGAGATGAGGATGTTGTTTGAAGAGGCCGGCGTTTATGCCTGTTCTCTGTGGCCACGATTCTCAAGGCAAGAGAGGAGCTCTCCTTACAGCTTGCATCCTGCAGTTTGGATGGTGAGGCATTTACAGGCCAATGGTGTATGAGCGGCCGGTGGGGTTGTGGATGGCAGAGCAGACAGGAGAAGTGACAGCCCACTCGTACCACACCTTTTTTCCATTGTTGCATCGCCAGAAGCGCACACCGACTGTATCATGTTCTTTCAGCATAATCGGTTGCTGCAGAGTGAAACAGAGAGAGAAGGTAGGTAGGTAGAGAAAAGCAGATGAATAAACGTGGACAAGATGAGCTAGTTCTTAGTTTTATTTGGATTTTCAGAGGGCATTGAACAATTCCTGAAGAAATCAGAAAGTCATGGGATAGTATGCAGCGTGCTATTGTGGATTAATAACTGGTTCAAAGTTGGGAAACAGAGGAGAGTTGAATGGTAAATATTCTGAATGGAAAAGGGTAAATAGTGGGGTTTCCCATAGGTCTATGCTGGAACTGCTGCTTTTTAACATATTCCCTTTTCCAGATCATTTATCAATAATGAGTGATGAAATCTGCCAATGACACAAAGTTGTTAAATCACTAGAAGATTGTGAACTGGGCATCCAAATGGCAGATGACAATTTAATGTGAGCAAGTGCAAAATGGTGCATTTAGAGAAGAGGAATCTAAATTATAGCTACATCATGCAAGGTTCTACATTAGGAGTCATCACCCAGGAAAAAGATTTAGGCATCTTTATCGATGATACTTGGAAACCCTCTGCTAAGAAAAGCACAGGATACTGGGCTAGATTGACCATTGGTCTGACTCAGTATGGCTAGTCTTACATTCTTAGGAATTATTAAGAAAGGAATGGGGAACAAAACAGAATATTATAATGTCTTGTATTGCTCCATGGCACAGCCGCACCTTGAAGTTTTGGTCACTGCATCTCAAAAAAAGATACAGTAGAATTAGCAAAGGTACGAGAAGGATGATGAGGAAAGGTTAAAAATGGTAGGGCATTTCAGATTGAAGAACAGAAGGCTGAGAGGAGATATGAGAGAGGTCTATAAAATTCTTCGTTAACATTAGGTGTCACATTACTTGTTTCCAGTTTCCAAAAATACAAGGACTAAGTAGTAAATTTAAAACATATTGGAGAAAATATTTCTTCACGCAGCAAATAAATTAAGCTTTGGAATTTTGTTGCCAGAGAAAGTGACAAAAGCAGTTAGCTTAGCAGGGTTTAATAAAGATTTGGTCATATTCTTATAAGAAAAGTCATAATTAAAGATTGTATAGTGCAGTTTTCAAGAAAAGAAAAGAAAGCAAAAGTTAGTAATTATTAAGATGGACTTAGGGATAAAATGGCAAAAAATCTGGGTTTTCCTCTATTGGGATCTTGGCAGATACTTGTGACCTGGACTGGCCACTGAGGGAATCAGTATGGCAATTCTATTATTAACCATGCTAATTCTAAACTACTGTTACTGCAAAAGCAGGCAGAAGGTGATATTTACCTTAAGAGGGAAGAGGATGGGAAACCATGAGAACATGCCTGGGGAATGAGTTTCTGGATGGATACCTGGGGGAAGAGAGCAATGGCAGAGTTCAGTTTGGGTGGGGGATGGACCCTAGGGTTTCCCTATATCTAGGTAGGGGGTCACTTACTGAGGGTGATGTCCTTGTACAGCACAGTCTCAAAGTAACCAGCGAAGCCATGCAGAACAGTGTTCAGCCCCACTGTGTATGCCAAAGACTTGTAACGATTATTGTCAATGACTGCATCTGTGCACGGAAAAAAACCAAAGACAGAACATTGGAGGAAGTGTCAGCAAAAGAATGAGCAAACATGAACCAGAGAGGATTAACTGCTGTACATTAATACCTGATCGTTACTTAATAGCATTTGCTCATATTATAGGAAGTAATGATTATGTAGGAGATACATAACCTTGTGTCCTGAGTGCTAAAATGTACTGTCGGTGGCATCTCAAACCCTATGGTGGGTATTTGTGTTTGTGAAGAAGTTGTATCTTACCTTTGCTGGGGTGGCTGAAGTTGAAACAGGGGAGGGGGTCGGCCAGCTGGTGAAAGTTGTGCAGCCTCACCACGTAGGGCATCTCAAACTGTGCCTGTGGGGTGAGAAGAGTGAAGCCTTGTCTCCAGTCATTTTTATACAACACCGGGGGGCAAGGAAGAAGGCTCAGACCGAAGCACCTCTCCTCTCCCACCCCACCCCACCCGTAATTTCAGAAGCCTTCTCACCTCGGGGTCTCGGTCCTTTTCACGGCACGCCCGTACCTCATTGTAGAGCTTGGAGGAGGAGATGGGGGCCAAGAAGGATGTGTACTCGCAGGGGATACTCACACCATCCTCTATAAAGGGAGAGGAGCTGATTACTGCTGACATCCTCACCCCACCTTGCATGGACCCCAATGACCTCAGACAAGAGGAGGGGGATAGTTACACATACACTGACACATGCAGATACCTTTCCTCACCTTTTAGGACGTGCTGCGCTCCCTCCAGGCACTCTGGAGACAGCTCATTGTCACCAAAGGACCCCAGCAGTTCACTAACAATGATGTCAGCCTTCTCCGGAGCCACCCATTCCCGCATGTCTGAAGAGACTACAGTCACCTGACTACCCCATTCTTCGTATCTCCAGTTCTCCAACCTGAGGGCATGAGAGGAGGACATGCTGGTGACATGGAGGAAGGAACATGGAAGAAGGGGGGGATATGCTGGTGATAAGAGGAAGATCACTCACGTGACTACAGCGTTGGGATTTTTCTCCACAGCATAAATTTTGATTTTGCGCTCAGCCTGCTTGGCAGCTCGGAGTGAGGCATTTACTAAGGGACCTCGGCCTGCCCCCAGTACCATGAGAATTCTAGAAAGAGAGAGAACAAAGAGCGTAAGTTTTTATTTATTTCAAATCAAACATACAAGAATCCACTTGTTACAGCAATACGGAGTATCAGTATAAACATATCCAAGAAAAATCTGTTAATTAAACAACAGGGTACTAAAACAAACTGCAAGAAAAACAGAAATAGGGAGAACCCTTAGTCTTTTACACATAATTTGTTATAACTCCTCCGTAGACCTCTATTAAAGCCCTGAGAAAGAAGAAAATTAATGAGACAAAGAGATCTCTTATTTGATATAACAAAATCAAGAAACAAATCTAAAGAAAAGGCTTTAACACAACACATGGCCTATACTTTCTGCAGCACTTAGGGCTCCTTTTACGAAGGTGCGCTAAGCGTTTTAGTGCGCTCTAGCTGAAAATCTACCGCCTGCATAAAAGGAGGCGGTAGCGGCTAGCGCACGAGGCAATTTAGTGTGCGCCATTCCGCCCGTTAAGGCCCTAACACGCTTTTGTAAAAGGAGCCCTTAGTGTATTTAGTTTAAAACTTTCCTAGTGTCCAAGAAGTGTCGGAGTTGTTCCGGAGCGAAAAAAACATACTTAGTCCCAGCATATAGCTCCCATTTTTAATACTTCATCCCGCATAGCTAGAAACATCTTTCTGCGGTCTTGAGTGACCTTTGTCACATCAGAATATATCCAGATTTTTTGTCCCGTAAATAGACTCTTGTGAAGATTGGAAAAAAGCCTTCATTATTGCGTTCAAGTCCTGCTCAAACACCAAAGAAATTATCAATGTTCCGCGTAATTCAATTTCTTCCTGGAACCTCTCTAATATACCTGTTATATTGTTTAAATCAATTGTAGTTTATCAGGTTGATTACTAGGCAACTTGTCTAGATTCCTAGGTAAATAGTACATTTTATTTACTGGTGGCAAAAGTTCAGAAGAGAATTTCAAATTTTCTCTCAGGTATTTTTTGAACATATCAATTGTACAAAAAGCCACTTTAGGAAAGTTCAATAGGACTAAATTAAGATGCCTATTATAATTCTCCAACTGTTCAATTTTCCTTTGAAGGAAGAGTCTGTCTTTTATCACATTAGAAGAAACATTTTGAAGTGAGGAAATCTTTTTCAATTTTTGAATTGGTTTCTAACTTAATATTTTGAACCGAGGTTGTCAAATCATCAAGTTTAGTCACAACTTTTAACATGTCTCCTGCGGATTTCGTGGAAGCAGCTTCCAATTTCTGGAGCACTCTCTATATATTCTGGAGTGTCGCCGATGTCGAGGAGTCGGTTCCATCCACTCCTTGAAAGGTAGTCGACTCGGCGTCCTGGTTTGCTTGGTGCCCTCCTCCATGTGAGTGCGTCGAGCTCATCGGCTTTTTGGGACTCGCACCACCCATGCCTTCCATTGCCGGATTCGGCGGCGATCATGCTGCTGGGGGGGGGGAAAGCGATGTTTCAAACCCCATGGCTCCGGCGTCTCCTTCCACCAGGGCTACAGCAGGGATTCCCCCTCCGATTACGGCCAGTGAGCTTGTCAGAAACCGGTCCATCTGCGTTTGTCCGGCTGTGGAAAGGTCCAGCCGGATAACGCCCTTGCATTTACTATGAGGCATAGTCCCAACACGCTTCCGCAGTCAGAACCCAGGAAAATAAGTGAATGAAAATTCAGACAGAGCTCTAGCACTGATTGCTATCACGTCGCCGCCATCTTGTTTTTCTGAGAGCGTAAGTTAAAGGTTATTCCATAAACACCTCTTGGCTGTTTTGAGAATATTCTCTAAGTTGCTACCGTAAGCAGAGCTCATGTGTCAACAAAACAGATTCTGCCTTAGTCCTACTATATGCAGGCTGATGAATGAGGAGATTCAGGTGGCACAAGCTTCTCCTTTCACTCTACTATGCCTTGAGCTCAGTGGCGTACAGTGAGGGCTTTCCAGGGAGTCAGTAAATCCCAAACTCTACAGCCCTGCTTTTTTTTTTTTTGTTTGTTTACTTTTTTGCTTGATGCAGTTTGATGTGTTGAGTAGGTAGCTTGCTCAACCAGTCAAACTGCATCAAACAAAAATAACCCCCCCCCCCCAAAAAAAAAAAAAAAAGCAGGCTCTTGGATTGGGGATTTTCCAAATCCCATGAAGGACCTGACAGTACTGACCTGAATTTGAATGACTGAGTAGCAGGTGCCTACTGCCTGCTCAACCAATAAAATTCAGAGCAGTGCCCTCAGGGCCTTTAGGGGGGGTGGAGTGAATCCCCTGAAGTCTATGACCGCATGTCACTGCTTGAGCTATTGGTGAGTGAGGGAGTTTGTGAACAGCCCTGCAAGTCCTTCTGCACTGGCATAGCTGAGGATGGATACCACTCCTACCCCCATAAGATCATAGCCTTACTGGGTCAGACCAAAGGTCCATCAAGCCCAGTAGCCCGTTCTCACGGTGGACAAAACCCAAGGAGTAGCAATATTCCATGCTATGATCCAGGGCAAGCAGTGGCTTCCCCCATGTCTTTCTCAACAATAGACTATGGACTTTTCCTCCAGGAACTTATCCAAACCTTTCTTAAAACCAGCTTCGCTCTCCGCTCTTACCACAACCTCTGACAATGCGTTCCAGAGCTTAACTATTCTCTAAGTGAAAAAATATTTCCTCCTATTGGTTTTAAAAGTATTTCTCTAACTTCATCGAGTGTCCCCTTTAGTCCCCACAAGGGAGAAAAGTAACAGCAGGTGTTGAGTAACTTACTGCACATTGGTGTCCTTCTCCTCCTCTGGGACACGATCAAGAAGACACTTATACACTGCCTTTGAGGAAAAAAGACAGAACATGAGAGACTGAAGGGAGAGATGTGGTGAAAGAGAGAGTGCACACAAGTTTGAACCAATAGAGCAGGGGTGTCCAACCTGCGGCCCCGTGAAATATTTTGTGCAGCCCCAGTCAAGGGCGATGCAGTGTTTTCCTCTGCTGCCCCCGGGTGTTTACCGTCTTGCCGGCTCCCTCCTCTGTCTTGCTGCAGCATTTACGCATTTGTGTGGACCCAGAAACATTTTTTTTGGCCAATGCGGCCCAGGGAAGCCAAAAGGTTGGACACCCCTGCTATAGAGTAAAAAGCAATCCAGGCTTAAAGACCCTAAGGCTCACCTGCTGATACTGAGAATATTTCACGGGATCTTTCTCAAACACTTCATATGTCTGTGACTCCAAGTTATCCATGAGCGGCTGGAGGTGCAGATAAAGAGAGAAATTGAGAGAGGAATACACACTGAAAGATACAGTAAGAGAGAACACTGAACAAAACACACAAGGACGAGGGAGAGGAAGCATGGCCTATCATTATGAGTCATAACCTCATGTCAGACAAGCTGAGCACATTCTCAGTAGCCAAACCACATATATCGAAAACTCATATATGTTAGTAGCATTCCATCAGTAGTAGCGTTACTAATTCAGTGCCCAGTACTACAAAAAGGTGCTGCCCTAAGGCTAAATCAACATTGTACGTTATCAAATATGCTCTGTTTAAAATGACACTATAAGTAAGGTCAAATTTTTGTAAAGAAAATTAAGAAAAATAAACCGTATTTTTCGGTCTATAAGAGGCACCCGTCCATAAGACGCATTCCCCTGTAGTGGAGGAAAAACCAAGGAAAAATATTTCCTCCTCTACAGGGGGGATCGTCTAGTGCTAAGCAGCCTGAAGCAGCCCGCCCACAGCCCGAAGCCACCCGCACCTAAAGCAGCCAGCCCACAGCCAGAATCTGCCCGCACCCAAAGCCGCCCGCACCGAAGGAAGCCTCCCGCCTGCAACCCAGTCAGAAGCAGCGAAGGAGCCCGCCCGACGATGCCTGCCTGCAGCCCAGTCAGAAGCCGTTGCATCGAAGGAGCCCGTCTGAAGCCGCCCACACCTGAAGCCTCCGGCCTGCAGCCCAATCAGAAGCCAGCACAGCGAAGGAGCCCACCTGACGACGCCCGCACCTGAAGCCTCTGGCCTGCAGCCCAGTCAGAAGCCAGCGCAGTGAAGGAGCCTGCCCGAAGCCGCCCCGTACCTTTTTAAAGTTGCAGTGCTCTCCTGAGCTGTCTTTGGAAGCAAAGCAGCGTGACCTTTGCGCTTTCTGTCTGGTCCCGTGCTGTTCAGTGATTGGCTGATGTCAGTTCTCAATGAGAGCAGCGTGGGACCAGGCAGAAAGCGCAAAGGTCGCGGTCCTGTGTAGTCCCGCTCCGCTTCCAAAGACAGCCGTCCGGCAGGAGAGCACAACTTTTAAAAAGATACCGGGGTGGGGGGACAGGTGTTTTTGGGGGTGGAAAAAGTGTGTCTTATGGAGCAAAAAATACGGTAAGTAAAAAAAATTGTTTGGGGGTTCTTGGATCAATGAAAGACAAGTGAATCCAGAGATAACCAATAGACGACTAATGTAGTCTAAGGTTTGGATTTCCGAGATTCTTTTTTCTTCCTTATCCACTCACACTAAAGACGTGTTTATGTGTGGTGGTGGCATGCATTTTTACTAGTTGGTTGTGGCGCATTCTCAGTAAGCACACATCCGAGTACCAGGAATCTGACCTGAAGAGGAGATTGCAAATAGTCTTCATAGCCCCGAGCAAACAATTCATAGGCATTGGGAGGAGGGCGGTTCTGGCTTAGATACTGGAGATACTGGAGGTAGCAGCAGAAGTCTTTGTCCGAATGGCGGTTCACCCCGGCAATGACAAATTGCACATCTAACTGTTAAAAAAAAAAACCCAACACAGACAGGTCTGAACATCCTTGAGCTTTTGCCAGCATTACTCTGCAGGATCAAGCCACGAATCAAAGTGAAGTCCAAGTTTACCTTCAGCAATCGAAAGATGAGGCACTGGTGGAGTTTGGACAGTACTGGGAAGCCTTTCTTGTTGGTCAGGAAAATACTGGTAGGCACCACAGCAGCTTTGATTGGTTCCCCCAGCCAGCGATCAATGACTGCATCGGAAGGCAAGTCAGCACTGACCTCGATTGCTGCAGAGAGAGAGAAAAGAATGAAAGTGAACAGGTCATGGCCTTCTTCATGGGAAACCAGCAACAACTGAGCCCCTCCCATACCCTTCCCCACTCCTACAGGCTTACCGAGCGCCACTCTCTTGTTGTAATCACAGAGTGTCCGAAAATTATGCCACCTGCCGAGAAAGGGAAAAAAATCAAATGGAAAAGGGCATTTGCCTTCCACTACTCCCAAAGGAAAATGACTTTCCACTTACAGCCTTACCACATCCAGGTGCGCTCCTCCTCCTTCTCACCGTGGATCGGGGCCTCATTCTCAATGAGGTCATCGCGCATGTCATCAGCAGCTATGAGTGGCACACGCATCCAGAACTGTGAATGAATATAGGCAATGCTAATATTTTAAAAACTATCGTGCTTCAATCCAAATTCTACCTTCTCAGAGAGAGCTCCAGACACGTTTTACTGAAGCATCTCCCTTCTATCCCACAGTATCCCTTGGTATTCCAGTACTGACCCGTTACAATACCCCCCCCCCCATCCATCTCTACAGTTGTGTCAATGCACTTCATTCCTGTCTTGCAGCACGCTTTGCTATTTTAAAACTGCAATCTCAACAATATTTGTCAAATATGTCCACCAATGGCTTTCCTTATGGCATCTGATGTTACAGCTCTGTGAAAGCAGAACTCACAGCTTCCATACTTCCACATTCTTTCTCACAAGTACCTGTACTTGTAACACATATCTCAAAACTCACGGCTAGCTGTGTATAGAAACAGAAGCAGTAGTGTATGGGCACTGAGTTGGTAGGAACAGAGAGCTCTTGTCATAAAAGTATTGTTTGAGTTCAGAGCCTATACCGTGCAGGAATGGTGTCCCACATGAATGTGGTTGATGAGAATCCGAGCTAGGTTTGTATTGTCTCCCTGACTGAGATGAATCATAAAGGCTGGTAGTCCCAGATAGGCTGCAAAGTTAAGCTCCTGCAGCAGAGCCTACAAGGCAAAGAGAAAAGAGATCAAAGGTTAGGACAGAAAAAAAAAAAGACAAGTCTCTGAAGTAAAAGACCTCAACAACTTTTAATTTCTTTCTTCCCATGGACTAAAGCCACAGCATGATACTCACTGCTTCTGAGTTTCGACGGATCTCCTCCACATGGGAATCGGGCTGGATCCACTGGGACAGCTTTCCCACAATTAATGCATTCCAGTCTGCAAGAAAGGCAGAACATCAAATGTAGCATCTCTCACTGAAAGTGGATATACCCTAGAAGACTATGTAGAGCTCCACCTCCTGTGTCAATTCAGGAGTGTAAAGCAAAATCAAATAAAACAGATTTCAATCTAACTAAAAAGGGAGGGAAAAAGCCTCAATGGTCTAGAGGGGAACAGCTATAACAGCATATATCACACCACCTCATTTGCGGACTCAATGTTTTTCATAAGCACAAAAAAACTTCCATATAACTGATCTAACTCAGCATGTAGTGCAATGAGTGAATATAAATAATAAATCAGCACTTATCTCAGGGGGGGGGCTTGGACCTTTCTCCCACTTTGAGCTTGGGCCCCCTCCAGAATTCCATCACCCCCCTTTTACTTTTACTGGCAGGGAGTGTAAATCCTACCAGACAAATAATACAGTGCTTCCATTCCCCACTGTTTCCTTCCTGCTCCAAGCATGGCAGGGCTTTGGCATGCTCAGAGCATAAACTTATTCGGCCAGTGGGGCTTGGCATCCCTGTCAGCAAAGGTACCATTAGTTCAGTAGGTAGGAATGGTGGAGGGATAGGGAAATACATTGCCCCCCTCCACCCCCCGGCTCCCTAAACTGCAGGGCTGGCTATCACTTATTTTTACCTCTTCCTGATAACAGTAGGTCGGATCTGGTCTGGGCCCCTGGCCGTGACTTTGCTGGCTCCTTGCTAAACTCCCGCTTGAATCGAGGATGGAAGATAGGCATACAAAGAAAGTCAAACCTGAACAAGCACAGACAAACATTCAATTAGACTAGGGTTCATTCCTCTTCATCCAGCTTGCTATAATACCTGAAGATCCAGTTTCTAATCTCACTCTTAAAACCTGAACCCCTTACAGTCACCCAATCACTATGGCACTAGCAGACATATTTGCAACCCCCCCCCCTCGTTTACCATGACCTTACTGTAACACCTGGAGATCAAGCTCCCCAATCTACTTCCACCACCACCATCAATTCACTTAAACACAAAAAGTGCAATTCCTATGAAGCTTACAAAAGAAACAGTCCCCTGTCCAAGCGATCAAAGTTGATATGTTCTCATGATGTAAAATATGATCGGAAAAAAAAAAATGATGCTATGCCTACGTTGCTCGAGGTACCATAAAACGTAATCCAACAATGACGTTTGTTTGACGTTACGGTGACGTCACACTGTTATATACAGCGCGCTGGTCCTGCGGACCACGTGATACCGGCACGCGCCACTCTCTCAGCGTTCCTATGCAGTCCAAAGCGACAGCGGGCTCAATCGCCCTCTGTCAGGTTCGCTCACCCTTGCTTGGTCACTGCCGCCAGCGTGTTCCCCACCTCTGGGACACAGCTCAGGTCTCGGCCGCTCGAGACTCGGCCACAGCTAGACTGCACCATCGCTGCCGCCATCATTCCCGGGCGAGGACCACCCGGGCCTCCGCTGCCGAGCCAATCACAGAGTCGCACCGCCCTCTGCGCCATGGCAACGTTCCGCCAATCCCCGTGCACCTCTCGCCTTGGTCATCTACCTCCGCCACACTCCAGCCCACAATCAAGGCTAGCGCTAAAGCTGTGATCCAACCAATCAGGATATAGATAACCACCCATATTTTCAACAGCACCAACTCTAGAGGGCAGGAGACTGGCTGACGCTTTTATAGTGAATACTGAGAAGCAGTCATTCAGCCACGGGGCCAGTGGCGCAATGGATAACGCGTCTGACTACGGATCAGAAGATTCTAGGTTCGACTCCTGGCTGGCTCGAGGGCTTCAAATTTTTTTTTTTTCCTTCAGCTATTTTTCTATTCTGTTTTGTGCTAACAACATTGCTTATTATCTCAAGCAAAGGAGATGCAGGAACACTTACTGGTGACCTCTCCTGACAGATCCAATGTAATAACCGCAAGGCAATGGTGGAATAGAAATCTCTATTGTAATGTAATTAGAAATGTGTCTGTGCTAAGAACTCCTGTTACAGGAATATATAACATTATAGGCAGTGGAATGTTTTTTTGTTTGGGGTGGGGAACCCCAAAACTCCACCCTAGCCCCAGCAGGCTGCTGCGGTACGACTGAAGGGAAAGGGGATCCAGGGGTATAATTAGAGGGTTACTATACAATACAAAACGCCCTTGAGTAATAGATCACTACAGGTCCTTGATCTGGGGGGGCGGACTGCTGGGCGTGATGGACCTATGGTCTGACTCAGCAGAGGCAATGCTTATGTTCTTATGACTCCCCCACCTAACTTTCCCTGGTCACTGTAATTTTAAATCTTCGGCCAGCCATCGTGTGGTATCAATGAGCAGACCTGTCCTGGAAGTCTTCATTCTACAGCGACGCTGGGTGGTGGCTGCCCAAAGATTTAAAATTACAGCGGCCGGGAGGAGGTGGGTGGGGGAGTAGAGCCATAACACTGACGCTTTTGACTGCCAATTTTTGGGAAGGCCGAGGACCCTGTGGCATCCCCCGTTTTGACGCCTATGACTAACACTACTTACAGTATATACTCAAATGTAAACTGAGATTTTGGGGCGGCTTCCTGAATGGCTCCCATGAATTCTCAGAGGCTCACAGCAGCCATGTAGGAAGCGGCTCAGCGCCACGCAGCAGCGCAGAAAGCGCGCTCCTGCTCGATACAGCTGAACTGCCAGAACTCGCAGTAGCGACCGGTTCAACTGCAGGGCAGGAGCGTAGAAAGTTCGCTTCTGCCTGCTACACCTCTGGATCACCGGGGATTCCAGGTACACGGGTCACATGGAAGGCAAGGCAGCATGCAGGATATCGGTAGAGAGGAGGTACAATGGACAGGATAGGGAGGGGGGACAGTGCAGACCCTGGGAGGAAAGGGGGACAGGGTGCAGAGCTTGGCAGGGCAGGTAGGGAAGGGGGTATTGGGTGCAGATCCTGGCAGGGCAGGACACTTGAATATTAAGCCACCTGTTTTTTATTTGAGTCAAACCTTATTTTGCTTGGGATCTTTATTTGTGCTATACAGCATTCACACTATATGCATTAAAAATATAATGCTGTAATGCTGCTTATTTTTACTTTTTTTTTAATAATAAGCAGCATTACAGCATTATATTTTTTTTTACTTTATTTTTATTGAATTTAACATACTTTCAAGTATAACTACTTGATTTAGAAATACAGAATCATGTTCCAAAAGAAAAACATCATTAAACATTACAATATTTAAAATAAATATATATATGAAACTTAACTCTTCCTTAGACCTCCATTAGGAGGAGGAAAAAAGAAAATAAAGATATTATAGGGAGTAATATTACAACAGTACAACAAATAAGTAAAGACTTAAATGCTATAACCCAGCATTTCCCTTAAGCTACATTCCCTCCACTAGTTAAACCTTTGAGATCTAAAAAGGAACGTAGATGATCTGGTGTAAAATACACATATTTCAGACCCTTAAACTTAATAACACATTTGCATGGATAAGCTAGCAAAAAAGTAGCACCTATCTTCCTTGTCTCTTCTCTCATGCCCAAAAACATTTTCCTTCTTTCCTGGGTTATTCTAGTTACATCATGATATAACCATAAACGTTGACCACAAAAAAGTGATCCAGGCTTTTTAAAGAATAACCTCATAACTGCATTAAGATCTTGTTCAAAGATAAAATTAACAATTAAAGTTCCTCTTTCTTTAACTTCCATAGATGATTCCTCTAATATTGCCCTAAGATTTTGCAAGTCTTTATCAGTGACCAAATTCTCACCTTTAGGTATATCTAAATTTCTTTTTGAAGTAGGTAGAAAGTATACTTTATTTAAAGGCGGAATCTGATCTTGTGGATAATTCAAACATTCTACCAGAAATTTTTTAAAAATCTCAATGGGTGATGTTGCCAGAATCCTTGGGCAATTTAGGATTCTCAAGTTCAATCTTCTGTTAAAGTTCTCAATCATTTCTATTTTACGGGCAGTAAAGTTTTGTTCTTTAACAATAGTAGTAATTGAATTTTTCAATGAAGCTGACTCAGTTTGTATTTTGTCCATGCACTCTTGCTTGACTTTTACCAGACTTTCAGAAAAATTATCCATTTTCTTAACCATTACCTCAATATCTGAGGCAGTCTTCTCTACCTTCACATCCAGTCTCTTGATAGCCTCTAAAAGTGTCTCCAGTGTCACTGCTAGGGTGCTTGTTGGTGCTCCTTCTCTTCCATCAGCCCTTCCACCCAGCGTTCCAGCTAGGGCAGTAGCTCCTCCCATTGCCTGCTCCAGGGTCTCCAACTCCTCTCTCTCGGGGCTAAGCTCAACACTCTGCGCCTCTGCTGGACATGGGGGCGCAGAGAGATGCGGTGGGGACGATGTCAGCAAATCCAGTGACCCGAGTGCTCCCTCACTCAGGTCCAACGCGGAACTCTCCCGCCGCGGGGACATCTGGGCGTCGGCTGGGCTCAGCGGCTGCAAAAATCGCTGAATTGTCTGCTGGGCAGGAGACGACGTGAGTAGCGGCAGTTGCCCCGCTCTCACACTCCCCTTCCTCTTCGCATGAGGCATACCGATGAAGTAAGTTCCTAGTTTAAGTTATTGAAATAAGGAAAAAACGCTCAGCCTGCCGAGCACAGTTACATAGCGTCCGCCATCTTGATTTCCTCACAGCATTATATTTTTTATGCTTATATTTGAGTCAACCATTTTTCCTCCTTTTTTGGGGGGGAATGGGGGTCTCGAATTATATTCTAGTATATACGGTAAGCATTGCTTCTGCACCTAGTGATGTTGAGATTATTATGTTTTTATGTTACTGGATTCTATAAGGCAGTTGTCTCAAACCCTTTACAGGGCCACATTTTGGATTTGTAGGTACTTGGAGGGCCACAGAAAAAATAGTTAATGTCTTATTAAAGAAAGGTAAAACTCTTTCTAGTTTATAAATCTTTCCTTTTGGCTAAGTCTTAATAATAATATTGTCATTTATAGCTAAAGAGACATATGATCAAGAAACTTTTATTTGACTTTTGTGATTATGATAAACATACCGAGGGCCACGAGTTTGAGCCCAATGCTATAAGGATTGTCCAAACGTGGGCACAGATTCCAAATGCATGTGGAAAATACATTGATTATCGTATGCATAATTCATAACTGGGGCCACTTAACTCCATCTACTTACATCCTATTCTACTGTATAACGTGCCTTTCTTGTCTTGCAACACAAAAGGGGGCGTGGCCATGAGCATCAGCGGCTCAGAGGTGTTACCAGAAATTATGGTAATCCTGACCATATAGAGGAAATTTAAAGTCCACTCAAAAATATCTCATAAATGTAAATGTCACAAGAGATCAAACTGTACAATATAACTATCTTCACTCACAAGACCTCATCCACCCTAGGCACTACTTTGGTTCTTTTCGTGCCCTTCCTGGGGTGGTGCATTCATCATTGGTCTTGTTGGCAACCCAACGTGTAATTTTATAATAAAGGCTGTCCCATAAACAATTGTGTGTAGTGACATGCAGAGAGCACTTAACTCCAAGCAAAAAATGTAAAAGAACACTTAGCTTTGGCCAAACAGTTACCCAAACCGTTTCACTTATATAGTTTCATCAGGGGCCATGCAAATTCTATCATATCTTTTCTTAATCACTCACACAACAGCCTTCCCAGTTATTTTATATTGATTTTTTTTCTTGTGGACTCAGGTTTGACTTTTTGGGGTCATGTTCAAGTTACACTTATTTATTTATTCCATTTTCTATACTGTACCTGGGACAATGGGGGGGGTTAAGTGTCTTGCTCAGGGTCACAAGGAGCAGTGTGGGGTTTGAACCCATAACCTCAGGGTGCTTAGGCTGTAGCTTTAACCACTGCACCACTCTAGAAATCAGAATGTAGTAAAAGTGAGCCATGTCTAGGATAATCAAGCCATTGCGTCAGCACTGATGAGGTTGGCTCTTATTGGTGGAATGAGGCATTGTGACATCACAATACCAGCTCTGGTTACCACAGACTGAAACTCTTCACATTATTATTTATTCAACTTTCTATAATATTTTCCCAGGGGAGCTCAGAATAGTTTACATGAATTTATTCCGATACTCAAGAATTTTTCCGTCTGTCCTTGTGGGCTTATAATCTATCTATGTACCTGGGGCAATGGGGGAGGGGGGATTAAGTGACTTGCCCAGGGTCACAAGGAGCAGCATGGGTTTGAACCCACAGCTGCAGGGTGCTGAGGCTGTAGCTTTAACCACTGTGCCAAACTCAAACCCTTTCTAGGTCTGATCATTTATTAAGAGTTTTCTGCATGCAGAAAGATCTTTTAACACATACCTATGCTAAGCTGGTATGAATTTATACACATGCTATAGGCAGCTATTCCCTGGGGCACAGTTTGGAAGTAGTTGCAATGTATACATACTCTATGTGAAAATAATTTTTATTGAGCAATAACCTCAGTTTTGAACAAAACAAACCACACTCTCCTCCATGAAACCTTCTTGCTCTAATAGCCTCCCACTTCCCCAGAAGTCTTCCCTGGTTTATGAGTCATACTAGTGGGATAGGGCTAGGGGTGTTCTTTCTCACAATACATAAGTCAAAACACAAATGATGTTGACAGTTTCACGGATGTTTTTTTCCCAATGTTGCTGTATGACATTTTCATATTTTATGCCTAAATTCTATTCTTTGTTCATGTTTCAACTGTTAATACAGCCAAGTTACTTGGCATTTAATATTCAGGACAAAGCATGGCTTTAAGAACTTCATAGTGGGAGGATGGTGTTGAGCTTCTTAGACAGAGATGGTAAAAAGCAGGATTTAGATTTTCTTACTTATGTAAGAGGGGTGCTAATACTTTGTATACTGCATCATAATTTGTTTTGATGTGCAGATGGCTGGCCAACAATCATATTTTAATAATTGAGCAAAACTACCAAGTGAAGTGCTAAGGCACCTGTTCCCTGACTTCATTTCAGCATTGGTAGCTAAGCCAGCAAGATCTCACTGTTTTCAGACAAGTTTGAAACATTTGCCCAAAACCTTTGTTAAAGAATGCAAACAGCAGAACATGACCCAGGGCAATTGTACATAGAGTTACATATATTTTCTAGGCTATTTCTTTGCCTGTGGGCCAATGTCATTTCAATAAGTAAACTCCTTGTTTTGTTGCCAGTCATTTTTTCTGTGTTCCTCTGACATTCCTGCAACAGGGACTCCATAACAGCAACTTCTCTGCCTCAGTCTGGTACAGAAACTGCAGCACCCCACTTCCTCTTCTGTAAATTTATTTTCTCAAAAAGTAGGGGGGGGGGTTAAGGTGCCAATTTAGCCGAGTGATAAAAAATGAGGCCTCAGGCTCTTGGTTAAGAGGAAGATTTGCCCAGTTCTTCCAGGGCCCACTTGTTGTACTGAAGCTCCTGCTTCAGACGGGTGTACTCTTTCGCCAGCTCCTCAAACTCTGGCCCAAGGATCTCATAAGCGTTCAGGATCTGTCGACAGCTCTGCACATCCTGCTCCAGCCCCTGGATGTCTTGCTGCAGGTCATCCCTGAGAAAGCAAAGATGCCAAAAACAGAATGTCAGATAGAAAGAGAGTGTGCCAGAGACAAAAAAAAGACCATCACCGAAAAAGAAAACCAGAGATAGTGAGAGACACATAGATGAAAAAGAAATACATCAGTAAAAGGTAAGCAACAGACATGTGTTTGCAGTAAATTTTGAGAAAGTAAGGCCATGCACAATCTGCCCAAACTTGATTTCTATCCCAGTGTATGTAAAACAAATTCATTTGGAGGCAGGAGCCCAAGAAATGCAAAAATGCCTTCAAGCACACTACAATAATATTTTCCACAGGAATACTGGCTTTTCGTTAATACCGCTTTAAGGCAGGACTTCTTTCTTAAATGCAAATGAGCTTATCTGTGTGCAAAGTATGATAATGAGCTCACTGGAATGCCAATATGGATTCCGAACCCACATTAACATTCTTGATGGGTGAACATTAACTATAGCTTGAATAGCTAAATTTTCCTTGGTCGAACATGAACACATCAACACACAGGGAGTCCCATTTTACATAGAATATAAGAGACTGGCGTCAAGATGACCAGGTGCTGAATTCTGATGGTATTTTTAAAAAGGACTTACCAAAGCAGAACCTCTTATAAAATACTTGCAGGAATGTGCGAACAAGAGTAACCCTTTGGTTCCACTCCTTCCCTTCCTCAACCTTTTTGCTTTTATTGTAACCTCCCCTTGTTTTTATCCCCCCCTTGTACCCATTTTTGTTTGTATGTTGGTTGAATTTTTGTTTTATTGCCTCCCTTGTTATATCTTTTTAATTTTTATGTTTATTGTCTTTTAATTCAAAACAAAAAATGAAAAACTATTATTCAATATAGGTGATCTTCACTCTCATGTAGAATCACTTATCACCATCTAAAATCCTAAATAGGATATTATAAAAATCAAATAACACTCAATAAATATTTGTATATAAATGTGAGACCATCACAGCTGCTCACTATCTCATTCTACCGCCAAACCGTGTTAAAACTTGCACGTTGGAATAACCATCTGTACTTATCTATGGTGGAGGTGCTGTGATCGTCCCACAATCGCTCCGGTCTTTAAAACTTTATCAGAAAGATGCTAATGCTGTCTCATACTTCCCTCGACCCCCCTTCTTTTAATAATATTTTTTTATTGTAAATCGCTTAGACTAACTGTGGTTGTATTTGCGGTATATCAAATAAATTGAAACTTGAACATCATTGTTCCAGCTGCTTCCATAAGGAGCTGTTGCCATTTGCATGTCAGGTTACAATTGTGCAACTTCTTCCACATATCATTTTTGAACTGGAATAGCTGCATGTGGCTACAATTTTAATATGGTTTCCTTTTGGCGCACTTTTTATTGGAGAAAACCATGACAGCAGGCTCATTGCAAGCACTTTAATTCCGTTCTAGCTTTAACTCAAAATACTTAGATGGAAAATATACTTGCTTGTTCAATTTAGGTGTGATCCAGCTCGGTTTTTAAGTGTCCCCTGAAGAAGGCAATTTCTATTGTGGAAACTTGAATCCTTGATGGGAATATAAACCAGGATTTTTGTACCAAACATTTGAGTATATACGGTAATAAAGAGCTTCTTTGCAACTGGAATTGACATCTCTTTGTGACTAACACTGTATAAGGCAAGATTTTTTCTTCTTTTTGGGGGGTTAGTTTGCTTTCATAGTGGGAGGAAGACAGGATCGGATGGTGACCTGCCTATCGGGAGCCAGGGTAGAAGATATAGTGAACTGCATCAATAGGCGAAAAGGGCAAACAAAATGCTAGGAATGATTAGGAAGGGGATCACGAACAGATCGGAGAAGGTTATCATTCCGCTGTACCGGGCCTTGGTACACCCCCACCTTGAATACTGCATCCAGCACTGGTCGCTGTACATGAAGAAGGACACAGTACTATTCGAAAGGGTCCAGAAAAGAGCAACAAATGGTTAAGGGGCTGTAGGAGTTGCCATACGGTGAGAGATTAGAGAAACTGGGCCTCTTCTCCCTTGAAAAGATGAGACCGAGAGGGGACATGATTGAAACCTTCAAGATAATGAACGGAATAGACTTAGTAGATAAAGACAGGTTGTTCACCCTCTCCAAGGTAGGGAGAACGAGAGGGCACTCTAAAGTTAAAAGGGGATAGATTCCGTACAAACGTAAGGAAATTCTTCTTCACCCAGAGAGTGGTAGAAAACTGGAATGCTGTTCCGGAGGCTGTTATAGGGGAAAACACCCTCCAGGGATTCAAGACAAAGTTAGACAAGTTCCTGCTGAACCAGAACGTATGCAGGTAAGGCTAGACTCAGGGCACTGGTCTTTGACCTAAGGGCCACCGCGGGAGCGGACTGCTGGGCACGATGGACCGCTGGTCTGACCCAGCAGTGGCCATTCTTATGTTCCTTTCAGAGGTAGACATAAAACTACACATGATTAAGGAAAATGATTCCCTTAACCCAGGCCAAAACAGTGGAAAACTAATCCATTCGAAGGCACTGCCCCTGCAGAACTTGAGTTTGAAAAATTCTGGTTTATGTTCCAAATATGCTTAATGCTCTTTACTAACTATACTCAGACTTTTTGAACGTGACAACATAAGCACATAAGCATTGCCTCTGCTGAGTCAGACCATAGGTCCATCATGCCCAGCAGTCCGTTCCCACGGTGGCCCCCCAGGTCAATGACCTGTAGTGATCTATTCTACTACTCTATTACTTTACAGCCTTCTGTACTGTATAGTAACCCTCTAATTGCACCCATGGATCCCCTTTTCCTTCATGAACTCGTCCAATCCCCTTTTGAACCCCAAAGTCGTACTCTGCTCTACCACCTCCTCTGGAAGTGTATTCCAGGTGTTCACCACCCTCTGCGTGAAGAACTTCCTAGCATTTGTTCTGAACCTATCTCCCTTCAATTTTTTTGAGTGCCCTCTAGTTTTTGCTGCCCCTGCTAGTCTGAAGAATCTGTCCCTCTCTACCTTCACTATACCCTTCATGATCTTATGAGTTTCTATCATATCCCCTCTAAGTCTCCGCTTTTCCAGGGACAAGACATTGGTGGGTATAGCGCTGGAACTGGGGGATAGCACCATGTTTTCTTTTTTGTTCCAGTAAACGTTCTGGATCCTGATATATTGCCCATGCCATGCGTTTCCCTCTTATTTTTACCTCTTTATGTTTACTTTTCTAAATTAATTGTAGTACCACCCTGTCCCTCTCATGTATTTCTGAATCTGTCATTGTCCATGGCTCATATTTTAAATATGTTTTAAGATTATAATTATATTCCCTTTTTATTTTTTAATGTACATCGCCTAGAATCTATGATAGGCGTTCAATCAAAAATTTTAATAAACTTGAAACTTGATAGCTCTATAACTGGGAAAAAGGCTTATCCAGAGTTTATTGGAATGGAGAGGGACCTTTTCACCCTTCCATGGATTACCATTCCCAAAAACCTTTCTACACATGAGATGGTAGTAGGATTCCTTAGGTCTCTTTATACCTTAACTAACACTGACAATTCTGAGAACTGAAAGACATGTGCCAGGCTGGGTCCTCACCTGATCATACCGTGAACCTCCACCTTCTCGTTGGTGTATGTGTCAGTGAGGATCTGCAGCTCTTCCATTCTGAGAAAGGGAAAAAAAAGAACACGCAAAGATGGAAAATGAAGAGGTGAGCTCCCTGGGTGTACGCTCTTCCTTCAAAAATCAACTGCTGCTCCTCCCAAGAGAGCATGCTCTCTGCTCCTGACCCAGCACCTCCCTCATACCTAATCTTCAGGAAGAGCGCAGTGCATTTAGTTTCCAGGTACTGAGCACTGCTCCTGTCTGTCTCCGATTGAGACTGCAGCCGGAATTGCACTGCAAGGGTCCGCAGGAGGTCAAGACACCGCAGGAGAACCTGAGAAACGGAGACATTAACAGCAGGCAAAAATGACAACAGGACAGGAAGAACTAGGAGACAAAGAATGAAAGGAATGATGAAAGATCTGAGACATGGGTTTATGTACATCTTGGGGCCTGTATTACAGATACTATGTAAAGGGAGGGGACCTGTTCCCTATAAGTACCTGTGGATATGCATGCCTCTGCTTCTCCAGCAGTCCCATCATCTCTGTATGCTTTTCTTTCTCACTGCACAGCCTTCGCTTCTCATCCTCCAGTGTCATTGCCAGCCGTGATGCCTTGGCTGCCTTCAATACCTCGCTGTCACCATCTGCGGTGAGAAAAGGGTGTTACATATGTTGCAGAGAGCTACATGAGCTGTAGTTCACCAAGTCTGACAGCCCCTAAACTTACTGGCTTCAGGCTGGTGGAAGCAGAGAAGGGAGAAACATTTGTGTTTCAGCCGCTCTTCGATCTCCCGGTGCAGTTGATCCCTCACCTGTAGTAAATCCTGTACAACGGAGAGAAAGAGAAGAGATAGGGGGGTGCTGGAGAATATTTTATGATTTTAATTTTTTTCTGGAGCTGCTGCTTTCCTTGAAACATAAACACAGGGCCATAAAAGCTCCCTAAATGTACTGTCAATTGCCCTGTCTCTCTTCATTGGGTACCTTCTTCATGGGCAAGTATCCCTGCAGATCCTGTGCATTCAGCCCCAGCAGTGGGGGTTGGTCCTCAACTGTGACAGCACCAGGGGGATCCAGCATCTGAGAACACTCTGACACCAACAAACACTGCTCCAGGGACTCATAAAACTAGACAAAAGAGAGAGACAGAGGGGGTAAGGGAAGCTTCCGTGCAAACAGAAAGACAACAGGCAACACCCTCATCTCAATCTGGATACTCTCTCCATAGTTAGCAAACCAGGAATAACAGTAAGACTCTCATTCCATTGCAGTTTTTGCTAAGAGCCAACTGGCCTGATTTTGTGTATGGCGCATGGGATCAAATTCCATGACAGCAGATAACCTTACTGGATCAGACCAATGGTCCATCAAGCCCAGTAGCCCATTCTCATGGTGGCCAATCCAGATCCCTAGTACCTGGCCAAAACCCAAGGAGTAGCAACATTCCAGAATCCCAAAGAGTCACAAAAGATTCTAAAACCCCAGAGTATCAAGATTCCAGGCAGAATCTCAAAGAATAGAAAGATTCTGGAACCCCAAATAGTAGCAACGTTCCATGCTACCGATCCAGGGCAAGCAGTGGCTTCCCCCATGTCTTCCTCAATAACAGACTACGGATTTTTCCTCCAGGAAATTGTCCAAATCGTTCTTAAAACCAGCTACGCTCCTAGTCACATTACATGCCAAGACTATGGCACATCATCCCCCCCATCCATTAGATCGTTAAACAGTCTACGGAACTTCAGGAAGGCCGTGAAAACCTTCCTCTTTACAAACCCAGCTCCTTAATGACCTGCGTCTGAATCCCTGACTGATGGATTTCAAAAGCACTGCCTAATACACCAAACGGACTCTCACTAAAACTTGTATGCCACTTAAAAATCAATCCAATCAAAATTAAATTGTACTATATTCTAAAAGCCAACCTGATCTGTGACACCCACCGGATCAAAAACTGCCATATTTCAATGATCCACAAATCCTTTTTGGAGGATGGGCTAAATAAATATGTAGGAGTGATCTGGGCTTTAAGTTGGGCACAATGTGGTTGGAATTGTGATTTATACAGTAACATTTACACTCGCACTCAAGTGACTCGCAGGATTAAACCTAGGAGAAGCTGCTTTTGTTCTCACTCTCCAGGCATTACTTTTTGATCCTCAGGGTTGAGTCCAGGCTCTCGCAGCTTGACCCGGTACTCCAGTAGCATCTCACGGATGAGGCGATCTATGACCTCTGATCTCAGCCAGGCCTTTTTCTGCAGTCTCAGCTCCTTCTCTGCCTGAAATGAGGAATAAGCAAAGGGGATGAAGACTGGCTGTATCTTCAGATTTGGCACCCCCAGCATCTCAACCCTCCCTTTCCATGACACAGCCTGATTACCTCATCGAGCTCTTTCCTCAGCAAGACACTCAGCCCACTCTCATCTATGTGCTGGGAGACCTCAAGCAACAGTTTGGTGAATTGTGGATTTCGGGATAGATCCTCCTCTGCTACCTGACATGGGGGCAGCCGGCTGCAAACTGCAAGAGAATAGAAAAGACAAGATCCTCTTTTGTTATGTACCTGTTGTTAAGAGCCACCCACATATGGAATGTTTCATGCTGAATTTAAGTAAATTTCTGACCACACATTTGGCTAAAGCTGATCTAAAATGGTAACGTTAAAAAATAATCATAGCTAAAAGAGAATACACAAGATATGTGCTAGAAAAAGATAACTTTCTCTAACTTATGATCACATATTTTTCTTACATCATGGCATACAATGAGTGTAGTGACATCCCTACGGTCAAGTGGGCAGCCTGTGGCAGTTGATGCATCCTTTGTACAAAATAGCTACTTCTCTTTCAAGGGACAATTACATGGATATTTTAAAGAAGGAATTATACTTTCATAACAGACTCTTATGTTTCAGTTAGCAAGGTGATAAACAGATATAAAATAGTTAAACTAATGTCAAAACATGCAACAATTGAACTGCTTGTTTTGTAAATAGTACTATACATCCAATACTTGGCTATATACTATTCCTAGTAGCAAATAGGAAATCATTTTCATAAGCCTTGCCATACCTTGAAGGAGTGTGTCCGAGTACTCAGAAGAAGCAGATACTAGTGACGTGCCTGCCATCTAGTCTCCTGCCACAGAAATAGAAATCCAAAATGATCAAACAGTTCTTTAATAAACCCACATTTAAACTTTTTTTCTTTTCTCCCCTTCATCCTCCTTTGAAGTAAGAAGTTGCAGGTAAAGTCAATAAGCTTTTATTTATTTCATGCAAATTTGCAGTGCACCAATCTACGAAACAAATAAATCCTCTTGGCAGGTTACAATAGATATGAAATCCACATGCACATATATTACACCTGTACGAATCATAAATATCTTAACTTATAGTCAAATCATTCTAAAATAAAAAATGTTTAAAATCCCAAACAAAGGAAGAAATGTCTTAAACAAGAATGTCTTCAATTTGTTATGCAATATCATACCATCTCTTTATAGTTAGATAAAACATAACTCTGGCCATATAAGATAAAAATTCAGTTCATCTGTATGAATACCTTACATATATAGCTATAACTTTATACACACTTGACGAGTACACAGGGACAGAAGATTGGCTGAACATCAGCCTTCAAAATAATCAGCTGATTTGCCCCTGCTTAACCTTCCCCAACGTTAGGCATGTCTGCTGGCTGGAAGGCTAACAGAATAAAGCAGAGCAGCAAACTTCTCAAACGTGTGACCATATGGCTCCAGAAAAAAGGGGACAGACAGATTGAGACATCCGGGTTTTACTTCCATTGAAAGCAATGGAAGTAAGGAGAACAGATTGAGACATCTTGGTTGCTTTCTATGGAAGTAAAACCCGGATGTCTCAATCCGTCCCCTTTTTTCTGGAGCCATATGGTCACGCATGAAGAAAAGCTCATGGTAGAACTGTTCGCAGATGTCTGAATGTTTGGCATCCACTGAATAGAACACTGCGACATACAGAATGTTAATTATATACAGACTTTATGCAAAGAAAACTTGCAGCTAAGGGGGAGTATGCCAGTCCAGACAAGTGGGAGCAGCAGTTATCAGCGTCTATTTTCAGTGCATGAGTTTTGCACAAATTAACGGGCAGGAAATTTGTACAAGACTGCTATTTAGAGGCTGATGTGTGCTTGCATTTTTATGTGCCCATCTGTTATCCCCCCACCCTCTGCCCATTTGAAACTTTCAGCCGTTTTCTTCTGGTTGCAAAGGAAGCAGAAGCTGGGAGTTAAATCTCCCCCATTTCCTTTTCTGCACTGCACAAATATTTAGGAATGCATTTTAATGGAAGGTGCACAAGTTACAGCTGTTGTTTCTTACATTTGAGCTGTGCACAAGTTCAGGGTGGCAAAGCAGACGCCCTGACTGCCCTCGCGCTCCCACGCATGCGCAGGTCCCTCCTCTGCCCAGAACGCAGCCATCTTTTCCGCTCTTAGGCGACCAGGTCCCCCCCCACCCTTTTCCCTCCGCGGTCCGGCATCTCTCCTTCGGCCCCAAAGCCCTCCCCGTCCTACCTTCAAACTCTGGGTTTCCTTCGCCGGCGCCCCGCCCCCTCTAACGCATCCTTCCCTCGGCCTGGCCCCCGCTCGATCAGGAAACGGGAAGCTACGTCATCAGGAGGGGACGGAGCGCTGGGGCAGGGAGGAAGTGGCGTCAGAGGAGGGCGTCCACTCAGGCCCAAATTTGAAGATAGGGGAGTATGAGGACGAAGGCCCCGTGGGGCAATGGTGTCCAACTCAAATCCGTTGTAGGGCCACATTTTGGATTTGTAGGTACTTGGAGGGCCTCAGAAAAAAATAGTTAATGTGTTATTAAAAAAATGATAATTTTGCAAGAGGTAAAACTCTTTCTAGTTGATAAATCTTTCCTTTTGGCTTTAATTTTAATAATAATATTGTCATTTATAGCTAAAGAGACATATGATCAAGAAACTGTTTTATTTTACTTTTGTGATTATGATAAATATAGTGAGGGCCTCAAAACAGTACCTGGCAGGCCGCGAGTTTGAGACCACTGCTCTATAGTGTAAGTCAATGGTCTCAATCTTGCGGCCCTCACTATATTTATCATAATCACAAAAGTAAAATAAAACAGTTTCTTGATCATATGTCTCTTTAGCTATAAATGACAATATTATTATTAAAACTTAGCCAAAAGGAAAGATTTATAAACTAGAAAGAGTTTTACCCAATGCAAAATTATCATTTCTTTAATAAGACATTATTTTTTTTGGAGGCCTTCCAAGTACCTACAAACCCAAAATGTGGCCCTGCAAAGGGTTTGAGTTTGAGACCACTGCTGTGTGTGGCTGCTGCCTGGGACACAAAGGACTTTGTGCACTGTGCTTTAGCTCGCCAGATGATTTGTCTTTGATTTCAAGTTTATTAAAATTTGATGAAATGTTAATCATAATTCTAAGCATTTTACAATATAAAAAGGGGAGGACATTGAATGTACTTAATATTGACTAGGACATATGACATGCTTGAAAACAAGAGGAAAGTGGGAGAAATACAAATTAAAACAAAACAAATAAGTGAAAAAACCAGAAGGATGGTGTCACCAATTTCTATATCAGACAAAAATAGAGTCTCCCCTGATCCAAAAACAAGGGGTGAAGGGAAGAGATAGCCCCAACAAACACACTACCAATAATCCTAAAAAAAAATTTTGTGAAGGGAAAGCCCTCAGTCAAACAGCCTGCAATGGGGGGACACCCTAAAGCACCAGCTGCCACAGTCATACACCCAAAAGGATAATAGGAGAAGTAAGGTGAATATTTTCTTTCCACGGAAAGAGAAGGCAATTGGTATTGGAAATGTTAAGAGAGCCATTTTATACAACCATGTTGTTCTCTATCTGTGATACAAAGGACATTTCAGACCCCTGAGGAACAAGTGTTTTCGCGATACTTTGCTTGTCTCCAGTCATTCTCTGCTATTCGCTCAAAGACAAGTATCTTTGCCTTAGCCCTGAGGAAGGCGTTAGCCGAAACACGGACCGTGTAGGGTCTGGTTGGACACTTACATTTGTAATTTTATAATTTTATTGTGAAGAAAGATAATAAATCATTTTCCAGAACATCAATATCCACAGTCTTTTTTGTTTTTTTCCATACCTAACATGACCATACGTCCCGTTTTGAACAGGACCGTCCCATTTTTAGGTAGCCTGTCCCGTTGTCCCCAAGCACAGCTTTGGGATGCCAAAATGTCCCGTTTTCAGGGGCCCGCTGAAGAAACAAGTACTGTAGCGAATACAGCCCCCCCCCCCCCAACCAGGTACCTTAAATTTTTAATCTCGGCGGCTGCCTCCTGTCCTGATGTCTTCCGGTAGCGGAAGAGTGGCACGCCTGCCATGAGAACTGATGGCAGCCATTCAGTGAGCGGCACGGGACTAGGCAGGCACCGGGATTAAAAAAAGGTACCGAGGGAGAGGGGAGTCTGGTCCAGGAGGAATCCTGTCCCGTTTTGAGGAAAAATATTAATGGTCACGTTATCCGTACCCCCATGCATATGAGAGCCATTTTTCTGGATTACAGTTTTTGTATATACTTTTAATAAACAGTCCTTTACCTTGTACATTTCACTCTACGGTCTTTTTTTTTTTTGCTTTTAGTGTTCGCCTTTTACTGCAGACCCATTGGATTTCTCTTTGTTTTCTTCTTTCTCCATGCTCATCCGTCTTCTATCTCTGTCCTCCCCTTACGTTTTCCTTCCCTCCCCTGGAGGTTTGGCACCTCTCCTTTTTTCTTCTCTCCATCCCCACAGTCCAGCATTTCTCTGACCACTCCCCCCATTCAGTATTTCTAACCCCCTCCCTCCATACCATTCCTTGGGTTCAACTTCTTTCCCTTTCTTTTCCCTCCCTCCATTCCATTATCCACCCTCTCTCTCCCTCTCCTCTGTTTTAAGACCCATTTTTTCTTCCCCTCCCCCCCTCAGTCCGGCATATGCCCCTCTCTTTGGACCCCCTCCCCTACTACTTCTTATGCTGACAGGCATACACAGTGCTGTACATTTTGACATTTAATAGACTGTCACTGCTCAGATGAGCTTACAATCTAACTTGGACAGACAGACATGATATATAGGGTTGGGGATGCAAAACCCAAGATGAGAGGAGTTAGGAGTCTAAAGAACTCTCCAAGAGGTGGGTTGACATTTATAGATGGTCCCTTCCAGAAGAGCTTACAATCTAACTTGGACAGACATGACAGACATATAGGGTTGGGGATGCAGAACCCAAGGTGAAAGGAGTTAGGAGACAAAAGAACTCTCAAAGAGGTGGGCTGACATTTCTAGATGGTCCCTGGCAGAGACGGAGCCCGTCATAGGGATTCGGGCAGCTTGTTCCAAGCATATGGTGCAGCAAGGCAGAAGGGACAGAGTCTGGAGTTGGCAGTTGAAGA
The DNA here is from genome assembly GCF_902459505.1 of Geotrypetes seraphini. Classification (NCBI taxonomy): domain Eukaryota; kingdom Metazoa; phylum Chordata; class Amphibia; order Gymnophiona; family Dermophiidae; genus Geotrypetes; species Geotrypetes seraphini. The sequence goes on along the minus strand of NC_047099.1, from coordinate 6,494,464 downwards.
GAAGGGCACAGATAGGAAGGACTTATCAGCTGAGCAGAACTTGTAGTGGGAGGGGTACATAGGGAGATATTCTGAAAACAGCACCATAATCAGTGGCCACCTACAAAACGGTGCCGATGGTGTGTCAATCATGCTATAGCACTGTTTGCAGAACTGCAGCTCCCATTAAAGCTAGGCGCCAGTAATGTAGGTGAGTGTTTTAAAAGCCTACATTACTAGAGCCTATTTTTGATGGAGAATCACATCTAACGGCACCTAAGGTCATTTCTGGCCCAAGCCACGCTTACTTTGACCTCTGTAGACATGATTCCAGTTCCCTTTTATAGGCGCCTTTTTTTTAACAAGATTTTAATTGGTTTTTGATTGGTGAAGTCTATTAACCACGAACACAATTAAGTTAGGCAGTTAAAGCAATTAAACCATTAAAACAATTGTTAGGCTGCCTAACTTAACGCCGCCATTTTCAGAATCTGCCCTCCAGTGTTCATGTAGAAAGTGCTCTTAACTAGTGTTTGTTCAATACGATAGCAAAGTTGCAACCAATGTGTTTAAAAACCACTGAGTCCAGTATGTGGCAATGAAAGTTAAGTACAATAAGAAAGCCTTATAGAATTCAAGATTCATATAACTTTATTGGCATGACAATTTTTAAATGTATTGCCAAAGTGACATATGGGGGGGAATTCATCAACGACGCTAAGAAACCCATTATATTCCTAAGGGCTCTTTCTCTTTGACTTGATTTCCTTCTATAGAATAATTTTCATGTTCTTTCTCCAATTCTGTTTTATCCTTTTTCTCTCCCTTTGGTTATAATTGTACACCGCTTTGATTCTTGCCCTGAAAACATAAAAGGGTTTTCTTGCACTGAGGTTTACCCCTGTGCTAGACCTCAGCACTCAGGCCTAGATTCTCTATAGTACGTCTAAATTTAGGCGTGCTCTAGACGTCCAGCAAGCGCAAGTGTCAATCAGCGATATATTATAGACGATATTTAGACGCGGTATGCCGCCTAAGTAGCGTCTAACTAGTGCCTGCCCATCACCACACCCATGTCACGACCACGGCACGCCCACGTCTACATATATAGACGCAACTATGCTTTCTTCAGACATCTATCCTACGCCTATCTTTTCTGGACGTCTACCTGACGTCTAGCTATGTCTAACTCACAATTAATGCTCATTAAGACCCTTAACTCCGTAATTATTCAATTACTGCAGACGTCTAAGTTTAGACGTACTATAGAGAATTTACCCCTCAGTGTATTAAAATGCATGCTAAATATCCTATTAGCTACTCCACGGCAACGCAAGGCTGTGCGCTGATGTCTACCACGAGAGACTTGACACCAAAAACCTACAACCAGGTTTAAGGCAACATAGAACCCCCACAGTCACCATCTACCTAATCACTCTCCCCACTGTTCCACCAAAATTTAAAATAAATAGCATCCCTCCAGCACCCTCTGACATGACTAGCCTAACTAGGGTTACCAGACGTCCAGGAAAACCCAGACACGCCTCTTTTTAGATGTGGAAGATGCTGCTCGCACAGGCGAACATTTAAAGAGGTAAGCGTCCTGTTTTGGTCTGGGATGAATCACAGCAGAGGGAATGTGCAGTGGAAGCCGACGGCAGCCTGCTAAAATCGCTACATCACCAGGGATCCTCTGCAGGCCATAATTAGTTTTGAAAGTAAGACCGGGAGGCCAGGGGGAAGCCAACGACAGTGGAGAGAAGGGGAAAACATGACGGTCTTCGGGGAACCCCCTAAAGCCACAGAGCTGCGGATACCCACAGCAATAGGTTAAGAATATGGCAGATAGAGGGGATGATAGAAGGAGAAATGGGAATCAGTGGTGGGTGGGATATCCCCTTTCCTCTGAAATAGCCTACCCCCTTATCTTTGTTCTAAATTGGCCTAGCCTAAATTCAAATCATTACTAAAAATGCAGTTTTTTTCAATTGGCTTTTAATTCCTCATCATAAATTTATAGCCCAGCCACTGCTGGGACCAGTGTAGCTCAGTGATCTCAAACTCAAACCCTTTGCAGGGCCACATTTTGGATTTGTAGGTACTTGGAGGGCCTCAGAAAAAAATAGTTAATGTCTTATTAAAGAAATGACAATTTTGCATGAGGTAAAACGCTTTATAGTTTATAAATCTTTCCTTTTGGCTAAGTCTTAATAATAATATTGTCATTTATAGCTAAAGAGACTTATGATCAACAAACTTTTATTTTACTGTTGTGATTATGATAAACATACCAAGGGCCTCAAAATAGTACCTGGTGGGCCATATATGGCCCCGGGCTGCGTGTTTGAGACCACTGGTGTAGCACATCACTGTTTCTTGTGAATGTCTATCCAGCCTTGTTTGATTGGTTCCTTTCTTTTATTTGATTTGCCTTATTTTGTTATAAGCCACTCCAACTTTAATTTGTATGGCATATCTAATAAACATAGTCTAACTACAGGTACAGGGTGAAATTTGGAGCACCCCAGAATGAATTCTTTTTACCTCTTCCCCACCCTTTCACCCCCCAAAAAAGGAAATCCATCAGTCTGCTGCTAACTGCAACAATGGTTTAATAATTAAAGCAACAAATTACAACAACAACAAATAATTAAAAAGAGATTTCAAAATGTAAAAAGTCTTTGCACAAGAAGAAAGGGAACCACTTTGGAGACTGATTGATGCACAGAGGTCAAGTTTTCAGGGTCATCAGAAAGTGCAAATGAACCTGGCCATTGGACTACAAAGAAAAAGATAGGGATAGTCCTGGCTATTCAGTGTGGAGACTGCATGATGGGAGCTTGGGAGAGGGATGAGTGTCACTTCTTAACTCATGCATTGGGGAGAAGGTGGTTATCATCTCCACTCTCAGAAAAGTTTCCCCCTCCCTTTATCAGGTCTGCTATCTGGGCTACCCTCAGTGAATATTCAGTGTTGCCCAATGGTTGCACCAGCCATGATCGCTACAGACGGAGAGAACTCATATAGCCAAAGGTTGTGCTTTCCAGCCTCTTCAAACCCAAGGCACACCTATGTAACAAAAGTATTGTACGATACACCAATCTCTGCAGAGCAGGTAGTGTGAACAGGAACAAGACTCGGCCAAAGGCTGAGAGTACGAAAACGGGAAGTAGGTGAGATGAAATTCTGTGTGCAATGTATGTGCCGCACAGAAAGGGTCCGATTGCATGCTGCCCCATCTCATAATCTGGGGCTGATGCTGTAACTTGGAAGGAGATATGGATGTGTGACTATTTATACTATCAGAAAGGAACTGTTGCGCATTTAAGAGCCCTTACTGGGAGGTGCTGAGAACAGAGCCCAGGTGCTTCTCTGGACCTGAACGTAGGCACTGCTGACTCTTCTGTGGCTTACTTGATCGCGTCAGAAGGCACGCTGGTTGGGGAAACACTGGCCTAAGGAATGCACAGTGGAAGGAACCACGAGATGTGCAACACCTGCATTGTCCAGAAGTTATCCTGGAATTTTAAAATAGTCTTGGAGCTTTCCAGATGTGGGCAGCAGACCGGGGATAGGCCCCCTGCTGAAGCAGCGTGTCACCCACACATGCTTTGAAAGAAAGGGCAAGATTAAAAAAATTGGTCCTTGGCAAATATAACCCCGTGAATTGCTTAGTGTCCACAAGGTGGCGCATTTGTTCCATAGACATCCGACCATCCTAGCAAGCCAGGAAAAGGGAACAAGCTCCACTTGAACCTTTAACCCAGGGGTGCCCAACGCGTCGATCGCGATCGACAGGTCGCTCGCTCAGGCGACCCCAGTCGATCGCAGAACGGGTTCCCTTCTTCCCTTCTCTTTTTTCCCCTCCTGACTGGCCCGCTCCTGAATTCTGCTGCTGCCTCCGCTGCTCAACATTTAAAATAAAAAACAAAAAAAGGCTTGGAGAACTTATGCTCCGGGGGCTAACATGTGCTTGTACGGCTTCCCTTCGCTTCCCTCTGAAACCGGAAGTTATGTCCGGGGAGGGGGAGGGGGTAAGAAGGGAAGCCGGCACGCACATGTTAGAGCCCTGTTCGCGGGCTAAAGCGGGAGACAGGTCAGTGAAGCTTGCGATTTGCTCTTCTTGCTGCCAGGTCCTGCCTACTTTCTGTTTCCTCAAAGGCAGGACCCGGTAGCATTTTTCCCAAAATGTCGATCTTGGGCCGATCAGCCTTCCTCTTCCCGACCTCAATTGTGCCGTCGGAGAGGAAGTTCTGGCCAGCGGAACTTCCTCTCCGACGGCAAAATTGACGTCGGGGAGAGGAATGCTGGTGGGCCCGAAGCAAGGAGAGCTTGGCCGGCGGCTTTGGGGGCCTGTTATCCGATGGCAGCGGCAGAAGCAGTGGCTTGTGGGTGGGCAGGGAGGGAGAAAGAGGGCAGGCAGGGAGACAGAAGGAAAGAAGAGAAACAGAAAAAAAGAATGGGGACACGAAGAGAGAAAGAAAGAGAGGGCAAGGAGAGAAGAAGAAAACATTGGGGGGGGAATGAGGTCAGGAAGAGAGGAAGCATACAGGCTAAAAGAAGGGAAGAAAGATTGGATGCACAGTCAGAAGAAGAAAGTGCAACCAGAGACTCATGAAATCACCAGACAAGGTAGAAAAAATGATTTTATTTTAAATTTAGTGATCAAAATGTGTCTGAATTTATATCTGCTCTCTATATTTTACAATATGGTCCCCTTTTACTAAACCGCAATAGAGGTTTTTAGCGCAGAGAGCCTATAAGCGTCGAGAGCAGCGCTGGGCATTCAGCGCAGCTCCCTGCGCTAAAAACTGCTATCGTGGTTTAGTAAAAAGGGAGGGGGTGGGTATTTGTCTATTTTTGTATGGTTGTTACTGAGGTGACAGTGCATAGAGTCATCTCCTTTGACCTCTTTGAAAAAACCCCAGAATAGGAATGATAATTAACAATTGTATGCATACAGTGTGTGTTGTGTTTTTTTTTTTAAATTTTATTGTTGGTAGATCATTTTGACTTGGTCATTTTAAAAGTAGCTCGCAAGCCCAAAAAGTGTGGGCACCCCTGCTTTAACCGTTAGTCATTTGCACTGAATCCATCTCTTTAACGGAGACAGTGTCACACAGTGATAAAGACACAGTAGCTCTCAGTTATAAGTGGACTTGGATGAGGCTTGTCGCTGAATGTGGCAGGTGTAGCACAACAGGTGACCGTCCAAGGGGAAGCAACAGAAGCCTTCCTTGTCACTGAGCTGCAGACCACAATCCTAAGAGCAAGAGAGAGGAATATTAGAAGGTTGATCCTGTTCATAGACAATACACCTCTCTGCTCACTGTACCACTTTACTATGCACTAGGCATAGACTGAAGTTTGCACAGAGCAGGGGTTGTCAACCCAGGATACACCCATCCAGATTAATTTTGAGATATCAATAATAAGAACATAAGAATTGCAATACTGGGACAGATCAAAAGTCCATCAAGCCTAGTATCCTATTTCTTACAATGGCTAACCCAGATCCCAAGTACCTAGCTAGATCCCAAGTAGTAAAACAGATATTATGCTGCTTATTTTAGGAATAACCAGTGGATTTCCCCAAGCCATCTCAATAATGGCCTATGGACTTCTCTTTTAAGAAATTATCCAAACCTTTCTTAAAGCCTGCTAAGCTGATTTCACTACATTCTCTTGACAACGAATTCCAGAGTTTAATTACACGCTGTGTGAAGAAATATTTTCTCTGGCTAGTTTTAAATCTACTACTTAGTAGCTTCATCGCAAGCCCCTTAGTCCTAGTATTTTTGGAAAGAGTGAACAAACTGTTCATATCTACCTTTTCCACTCTACAGTATTTTATAGACCTCTTTCATATCACCCCTTAGTCGTCTCTTCTCCAAGCTGAAGAGCCCTAACTGCTTTAGCCTTTCCTCATAGGGAAGTCGTTCCATTCCTTTTATCATTTTCATCGCCCTTCTCAGTACCTTTTCTAATTCCGCTATATTTTTTTTGAGATATGGTGACGAGAACTGTACACAGTATTCGAGATGCAGTCATACCATAATAATTTCATCTTTGTTTTCCATTCCTTTCCTGATCATTCCACACATTGAGCTGATGGTTTCAATGTATCCTCAACAATGACACCTAGATCCTTTTCCTGGGCAGTGACTCTTCACATAGAACCCAGCGTCACTTAGCTACAGTTCGGGTTCCTCTCTCCCGCATGCACCACTTTGCACTTGTTCACATTAAATGTCATTTTCCATAATGAAGATGTGTGACATAGATTTGCATGCACTGCTTCCTAGGTATGTAAATCCATCGAAAACCTGACTGGCTGGGTGGGTTCCAAAGACTGGGCGACTCAGCTCTGTACACCAGGGATTCTCTGCCCTGTACTTGAGACATCCAGCCAGTTGGGTTTTCAGGATACCCCCAATGAATGTGCATGAGATATATTTGCATGCCCTACCTTTATTTATCTCATGCGTATTCACTATGGATATCCTGAAAACCTGATTAGCTGGAAGTGTTCCAAGGACTGGGTTGAGAACCACTTGTGGGCACAGAATTGGGAGGGATCTCAGATTGCTGTCTCTTTCCCCCGCTCGCCCCCCTGTGTTTAATCATTTCACTAAGAATGTGAGTTTATCATCACTTGTATGAGTTTGGTAGAAAGAAATTACATGATGATGAATTACCATATATACTTTAATATAAGCCAACCTGAATATAAACCAAGGTAACCCTTTTCCTCCCAGAAGGAAGGAAAAAAGATTGACTCAAATATAAACCGGGGGGGGGGGGGGGTTGTTAATATTCAAGTACCCTGCCAGGCTCTGCACCCAGCCCCTCTCCCTCCCTGCCCTGCCAGGCTCTGTACCCTGTCTCCCCCTGCCCTGTACCCTGTCCCTCCTTTCTTCCTAATGCCTTGCAGGCTTCCACCAGGTCTGCCGTAAGACCTGGTGGTCCAGTGGTGGGCCGCCTTCGGTTCAGGCCAACTGTTACAACTTATACCTCCCTCCCACCTCTCCTGTGTACCTTTAAAATCCCCAGTGGTCCAGCAGTGAACCAGAGCAGGAGTGGTCTTCCCGTGCTCCTGCCGTATGGAGAGCCACTAGTGAATGGCTGCAGCGAGTTCTCATGGGACTCGTGAGAACTCGCAGCAGCCATTCACTAGTGGCTCTCCACGGGGTAGGAACAAGGGAGCTCCTGCTCACTGCTGGACCACTGAGGATTTTAAAGGTACATGGGGAGGCAGGATGGAGGTAAAAGTTTTAACAGTTAGCCGGGACAGGAGGCGGGAGGGATCCTTCCTGTCCCGGCCCACTACTGGACAACCAGGGAATTGAAAGGTATGTGGGAGAAGCAGGAGAGAAGTTAACGTTTTTAGAGACGGCTGGGACAGGAGACAGCAACGATCCCTTCTGTCCCAGCCCACTGCTGGAGCAAAGCATAAAAAAGAAGACCCAATATTCCATAGGAAACGGAGCAGTCCAAATACAAACACACTGCGGAAATTATAGTGTTCTTGACTTTCCTTTTATTTCTTTGCAAAAATCTTCAAACAATGTTAAAAATTGATTCACTTTGATTACATTGGCATTCAACAGACCCGACATGGGCCGTGTTTCGGCAAACAAGCCTTCCTCAAGGGTCCAATAAGGAAGTATTGACTGGATATGCAAATGTGGAACTAGTTATTCAAATCTTGAGGAGACAAGCCAAAGGTACGCCGTTAGTAAAGCTACTGTGCACTAGCGGTGTACCTTTGGCTTGTTTCTTCATATCGTCTCTTCAAGATTTGAATAACTAGTTCCACATTTGCATATCCAATCAATACTTCCTTACTGGACCTTTGAGGAAGGCTTGTTTGCCGAAACACGGCCCTTGCTGGGTCCGTTGAATGCCAATGTAATCAATGTGGATCAATTTTTAACATTGTTTGAAGATTTTTGCAAGAAATAAAATGAAAGTCAAGTAATTTCCTCAGTGTGTTTGTGTTTGGCCAGCCCATTGCTGGACCACCAAGTCTTACAGTAGGCCCAGAAGAGGACCGCAATATATCCAGGAGGGGAGCAGGTGGGCGCTGACCCAAATATAAGCCGGGACCCCCATTTTGGGGCCTTTTTTGGCTCCCAAATCTCAGCTTATATTTGAGTATATACAGTATATTTCCTCAAAATCCTGTGCTGCTACTGGGAAAGTTCTTCTGCACTTTGGTATGGACAAATTACATATCCCAGCATGCACTGCCAAATTCCCCAGTTCTGAGCTTGGTCATGATCAGCCACTGAGGGGGGGAACATGTTTAAACATGGTCTTTCCACCAGTAAGGGTCAATGTGGGAACATACAAGGCCCCCAAGCACCACTCACCTCACAGTGATAACACTCGAAATGGTATTCATTGTCCATGGATATCACCCGCACAATATTTTCTGAGCCCTGCCACAAAGAAGTGAGAGTTAAAACAGTCATGTGTCGCATGATATTACAATCTGGATCCCAGGCTTGCTGCTACTAAGTAGAACCATCTTCCTGGATCTGCCACCAAATTGAGCCCTCCCCAGGTACTAGAGCATCATGGGTCCTACCAGAACTGACTTAGGGGGATGCAGGACCTAGGTCAAACCAGGCTGTGTGGGGCCTTCTCATTACTTCTTCATGCTGGGCACTATCGATGGTTTGAATTACCCAGATCCGGTACATACTGCAAGTATTTTAAAACAATGCCAATTGGTGGCACACCTTTACCTGGTGTGGTTAGTGGGAGAATTGTTGGCTGTGTTGTCAAAGCGTGGAACCCAGGGGACCCACCCTAGTGCGCTATTGCCAGACAAGCTCTAAGTCCCACAGTCATTTCCTGCAAATTGAATGCTCTGGTGCCCAAGGATTTTGTAGCCTTTAAGAGCTGTGACCTGAAGAACTCACCTCTGAGGGCAGAATAGGTTGTCCACATGCAGTGCACTTTGGACCAAAGATTCTGGAAAAGGAAAAAAAAAAAAAGCATCTAGAAGTCTGGTAAGAATGATAAAAAGGAGAGGGGTGTGGCAGCAAAGTCAGTCCCCTGTGGTGTGCGGGGAGGAAAAAAGGCAGAATCAAGACAAGGTCTCCTTACTTGTGGTAATCCATGACACAGTACACCTGGTGCGCAAGATCTACTGTGAACGGGATCCCATCCAGGCTCTTGTTACACACCACACAGCGGAAACAGCCTGGGTGATACATCTTCCCTAGAGCTTGAAGAATCTGCCAAGAGAAAGAGCATAAGTTACAGAAGAGTTCACGCCTTACTGTTTCAAACAGCAGTTCTTATATCCTTCAGTATAGTATCATTAAGGGCTCCTTTTACTAAAGTGTGCTAGCGTTTTTAGCGCACATACAAGATTACTGCGCGCTAGCCGAAAAATTACCACCTGCTTAAAAGGAGGTGGTAGCAGCTAGAGTGCCTTTGTAAAAGGAGCCCTAAATGTATACTCTCATACTATACTTTAATTGAGACTTCTGTTTCTCTCAGGATCTCAGCGATGTAACTCCACTCCATTTTTTAAAAAGTTTTTTAGATTTTATATGTTGGAAACCGCTTTGGATTTTAAAGCGGTATATCAAGCCGTAATCAAATTTGAAACTCCATTGCTGTTAGGAGATGTTTACATCAAATCTTCACTGATCCAGCAAATTTTTAAAGAATTTTCTATAGGGTATCTAAAAGATTTTTATCTTTATACTAGCAGATTACCCGGCGTTGGCTGGATATTTATTTATCCCAAAATGTCCCACCCCCACATGTCCTACAGGAATGGCCCTCTCTATGGGACTGAACTTGGATTTAAACAGCATCGGGAGTGTCAGTATTCATCTCAGTGAGCCCAAAAACTAGGGGTTAGACACTAATATCTGTCGGTTTTGATAATTTTTACATGTCACCCCCCTTCCCACCCACACAGTATTTTTCCCAATAGTAAGGCATAAGTGTACCAAGTTTGGTTGAAATCACTCCATGCGTTTATGGATTAGACACTACTATCTGTCATTTTCGATGTCACCCCCTTCCCCTTGGCATTCAAAAAAAAAGCATGACATGGCAAGCCCCTTACCCTCAACCTAACCTACCCCATTCCCCTTACCCCCTCTCCCACAACCCTATCTCTAGTGTCCACCCTGACCTGATCCCCCACCTTCCTCAAACCTTGAAAAAAGTGCCGAGGTGATCTAGTGCCCCCCCCCTAGATCCCTCCATCCCTTCAATCAAAAAATGCCCTTGTGGTTCAGTGCTCCCCCTCTTGGCTAGGCTATACTAAGCCATGCCCACCACCCAGTCATTAGGCCTGGTAGTCTAGTGGAAGCTCTCCCTCCTTCCCCTCCCCCTCGAAGCCCTATATCTTGTAGGAGGTAGGAACAATGCTCATTCGCTCCTGCTGTTCAAAATGGCAGCGCCCCACCCCACGTGGTGCATCCTGGAATGCACTGGGTGGAGCCTATCTATCATTACATTACATTAGTGTTTTCTATCCCGCCAATACCTTTCAGTTCTAGGCGGTTTACGGAAAGAGTTGGCCTGGGCATTCCCAGGAAGCTTACAGAGTTGATAGATAGAGTGAGCTTACACGAACTGAAGACTAGCATGAGCGATGGGTTTGGGGGGAGGGTTTATAAGGTTTTTGATTAGCTCATTTGACAAATTTTTTGAAAAGTATAGTTTTCAGTTCTTTCCTGAATGTTTTGTAGTTGGTCGTCTTGGTCGGTATATAAGGGGGTTTCCCAATTCCTGCACTTCCAGTGCTGAGGCTCCAAATGCAACTCTCGGTGTACCTCACTCTGATTTTGCAGCACCTGCCTCCCCCCTCAGGATTCTCAGTGCACCTCACTCACTCCTACTCTGCAACACCTGTCTCGCCCCCTCCTCTCTATTTCAGTACTGAGAGCCCCATACAAAGCTCCGCCAGTGCCCCTCACTCCTGCCCTGGAATACCCTTGTTGTAAACCACCTTGAACTAATGGTTTGGCCGTTTCAGTGCCGAGACCTCAAAAATAGTTTTATTAGTACACTCCCTTTGTGATGCCTTTTGCTTTTACCCCTATACTAATTAAATGGACAGTGGTGTTTGCACAGTGGCTGCTACCTTTTCTAGGATCAGGTGACCGCACACACAGCATTTCTCTGCTGCTTCCTGAAACCCCGAAAACTGTGAATTGGAAGAAAACAAGAACAGTTATGAGCCTTTGGAGAAGAATGACCCAAAATGCTGACATGGAAGAGGAGGAGGAGATGGGTCAGAACAGAGTTTGCCCGGTTGCTCACCATGTAATCTTCCTGGCAGTACACTGAGCCATTCACGTTGTAGAATGCCTTTCCACGTAAGGTCCGTCCTGAAAGAAAGAATCACAGAGTGAGTCAACAGCACCAGGCCTGGGCCACAGAAAACCAGCAAGGTAGCTGATGAGAACCAGTGGCCCTCTCAGATTAAGAGGTTTCAGATGCAAACACCTGGACAATGCTTCAGGGAGCATCATAGCATATGCTAGACCCAACTGCAGTCAAACCAAGAGCACATCCCATTTCTTCCAAAAGAATTCTAAAAGATAAGAGGGGTTTGCTGGAGTCCAAGTTCAGAATCTCGGTTCTTTCACTCTCTGTGTGTGACTCTGAGGAAAGCCTTTTATTTAAACTAAACTAAACCTTAAGTTTATATACCGCATCATCTCCATGGATGTAGAGCTCGGCACGGTTTACATGAACTTATATATAGAAGAGAAGAGTAAGGGGGGATAGAATTACATTTTAGTGAAAAGCCAGGTTTTCAGTTGCTTGCGGAATAATTGGAGGGAGCCCAGGTTCCGCAGCGGGGTAGTAAGGTCGTTCCAAAGACCTGTGATTCTGAAGAGAAGGGATTATCAAAAATAATTCCACCTAAAGATAAGGCATAAATACATAACTTCATAAATCAAAATATAAATAACTTTCTACTTGTATAAATTAAATAAATAAATTGAACTGATGGGGAGGGGGGCAGCTCAGGGCATGGTTCGGAACTTAGACGTCCTCACAAACCTTCTTAGCACCTCATTGGCATTTAAAAAAAAAAAAAAAACATTACGACTGAAGTGCAAAATTTAAACTTAACTCAGTTCAGTTCTATAAATAGTTGAAGAAACCAACAACTTAACTTAAAGCTTCACTCTGATCTTCTGTTGGGCGTTTTCTTCAATGATCAAAAATTGATTAAATCCCTGTGCCAACAATGGCCGGTGTTTCGCAAAAAAACTGCCTCAGGACAAAACGTGATTTGTCTCGGCGTAGCTATGCTCAAAATCTAAATTAATATGGCTGTGTGGATGTTTGGGGGAGTTGCTCTGTCTTCTTGTGTCTTGGTCCCTGGCTGTGTTACTGACGCTGTGTATGTGGCACTGGGGATGTCGCTCTATATCTTGGGGATTCACTTTACTTCCTTGTGTCTCAGTTTTAATCCCTATCGCTGTCCCTGGCTGTGTGTGACCCTGAGGGAGTCACTTCACTTCTCCATGCCCTAGCTTTAATCTCCAGCTCTGATTCTGCATATGAATCTAGAGGAGTTGCTTTGTTTCCCTGTGCTTGGGTTCCAATTCCCTGACTTACTAATAATCAGTCTCCTCTCTAAATTCTGCCACATTAACCTGGCCCCCCCCCAAACTGCGCTCTGGAGAGATGGTGGAACACTCTTTTCAAGACATCTGTAAAGTGCTCTGGGACTCATGTTTCCATTAAAGATACTACATCGATCCAAACTTCTTGTGATTAAGCCTAGGAGGAAAGTGAAGGGGAGGCAGAGCGGCCCTGAAAGGGAATTCTCCGCATTCTTGGCCTCTGATGTCAGGAGCCCAGCTCCTTGAGGTGGCCTCCTCTCTGCGGTCAGAAGGAGAGACTGAAATAAAGCTCCTCTCCCTCCCCTTTCACATTCCTGCCTTTCAGAAGTACCCCTAGCAACTTACCAACTGCCGGAGCCTCAGAACTGCACCTGGAAGCTACAGACTGCCAACAAGAGACTGAGAAATGCACCAGCCGTTCAAGCTTCACATTTACACCCATCAATACACACACACAGAATAATGGACAGTGGCAATGCACACACACATTGACCCGCACAGACCATGGACAGCTTAGGCAGTGGCAATGGACATTTCCTATACACACACGCACAGTACCCCGATGCAGAAGAGGTCTGGCGTGTGTAGAAGCAGTGCATGCTTCACACACTCACACACAGTCCAGCTGTGCTCACCAGGGTAACTCACCACAGGAGCAGCAGACGAAGCAGTGAGTATGGAAGAGGCAGTCCAGAGCTCGGCAGGCATTGTTTTGCCCATAAATTCCTTTGTTGCATTCTATACAAGTCCCTGTTGGAGAAAAGAAAGAAATATTCAGTCACTGATGGTCTTCAGCACGTTGGATTCTAGGTTCTAATCCAGTCTCTGTTACTCGGGGTGGGGGTTGGTAGGTCACTTTATCCTCCTATACTTCAGTTCTAATCCCCACAATGAAACCTTCAGAGAAGCACTTTATCTCCATGAGCTCCAGTTCTGATCCCTGGCTTTGTCATTCACCGTTTATAAGTGACCCTGGGAGAGTTACTTTTTTCCCCATCCTTTAGTTCTAATCCCCAGCTCCGGGGGTGGGGATGGGGGCAGAGAAGGAGAAGACCCCCATACTCTGGAGGGCCTTTCTGACAATTTACATGCCAGTTGTTAATCTGAACTTCTGCTAATACCCAGCTCTGTCACTGACTCTCTGTGTGACCTTTGGGGAGTCACTTTATCTCCCTGTGCCTCAGTTCTAATATCTGGCTCCATAACTGACTCTGTGTGGACCCTGGGGGAGCCATTTTATCTCTAGGGGCCTCAGTTCTAACCCCCGACTCTGTCACTGACGCTCTCTGTGTGATCCTGGGGGAGTCGCTTCTGCTCTCTGGGCTTTAGTTGTGATCTCAGGAATCCCCACATGGGTTTCTGCCAGGTATTTGTGACCTGGATTGGCCACTGTGGAAACAGGATACCAGGCTAGCTGGACCATTGGTGTGACCCATTATGGCTACTCTTGTGTTCTTATGTACTTTGGGAGAATCACGTTCTCTCCCTTTTTAGCACATTACAGAGACATGATCTATGGATGGAGTGTGCAGTACATGTCTGGGCTTAATAGTGACAATTATCTTGCAAAAAAGCACCTACTTTCTCTTGTGGCAGCCAAACAAGCTTAAACCTGCCACAAACGGGCACAACAACGGTTCCTACAGTGCAATGTGTGAAGAATGCAGAATGGTGGATGACTATTGTCTTGGGGGGGGGGGAGAAAGCTGTAACAAATGGAGGAGGAGGAGAGCTGGGATTGGGGAAAGTTGTAGCAAATGGGGGGGGGGGGAGCTTGCTTGGGAGGAGCAGTAGGGAATGATCGGGGCCAAGTATCCTAGGTGAATTTCAGGACCTCACCATTGTTCCCTCTAAACATGCAGGCGGCCATTGCTTGCGTCCTTACCATTAGGGGTGGCGCAGCCATCTCGTGCTTTTAGACCTGCAGGGGTGGCACTTCCCTCGGGAATCTCGCCGAAGCTGCTGTTAGATTCTTGCACCATCTCCAACAAGGGCAACAGATTCCCACACGCCTTAGAGCAGGGGTGGGCAATCATGGTCCTCAAAGGCCACAACCCAGTCAGCTTTTCAAGCTTTGCACAATGAATATGCATGACGGGTGATGTGCATGTACTGCTTCTCAATCATACTCGCTGTGAAAATATTTGAAAACCCGACTGGGTTTTAGCCCCCAAGGAATGTGGTTGCTCACCCCTGCCTTAGAGGGAACATTGGACCCTGCTCCCCACCACCCCTTCTGACAGTTTGATAATTGAAACTTAACAGTCGTGGTTATCCCAATCCCCCCTCCCAAAAATATCCTGCATAAAGACACACTTGGACTTCACAATTGAAGGCAAATTCCAAAACGTAATTATCTTAGGGAATGGGTTGTTTGAAAATTGTCCACCCTTCCTGCAGATAACAGTGTATGCTGATAGTCTTTGAGTTTGCAGAAGGTGCTCCCTGCCGCCCTCCAAAAAGTTTGGACAAGTTCCTGGAGGAACAGTCCACAGTCTGCTATTGAAACAGACATAGGGGAAGCCACTGCTCGCCCTGGGATCGGTAGCATGGAACGTTGCTACTGTTTAGGATTCTGGAATCTTGCTACTCTTTGGGGTTCCAGAATCTTCCTTACTCTTTGGGGTTCCAGAACTTTGCTACTGTTTAGGATTCTGGAATCTTGCTACTCTTTGGAGTTCTGGAATGTTTGAGTTTCTGCCAGGTACTTGTGACCTGGATTGGCCATTGTGGAAACAGGATACTGGGCTAGATGGACCACTGGTCTGACCCTGTGTGATTATTCTTATGCTTCTCTTGATGACCACCTAGACTGGTCAATGGTTAAGCCATCCCTGGAAATCCTGGATCCGCAGGGTTAAGAAAGGAAGGCTGACTGAGGGGGTGGGGGAGCACATTGTTTGTGGGGAAGAGTGGCCACCTAGAGTCTGGATCTTAGAGGAATGTTCAGGCCCTTCCCTTCCTGTGCGGCACCTCAGGTAAGACAGGAGCCTACTTGCTGCTCCTCTCTCATCCATCGCATTCCCTGAATTCCTGTGGTAGGGAGCGTGAGGCACGCATTCCACAGGGCATGTGTGAGCAGGACCAGTAGCATCTCGGGGAGGAGGGGAGGGCACCTGGCTAAGAGAGAGGTTGCAGCATGAAAGGGTCTGTCTGGCAGTCCTCCCACAACATTTCCTACAGTTCCCTCCCCAGCTAACACTCCTCCACCATTTTATCCAGCTAACGCCCACACCACTATCCCCTACAGGTCCTTAGCGCATGCAAACTCCCAGGGATAAACTTCCAGCTCAGGAAAAGGGAAATAGAGTGGAAATCTGAACCTGGAAGAGTTTGTCCACAATCAAAAGTTACCAACCAGAAGTTATTTGGTGACCCTGGTTTGCATACTCACCAAAATAATCCTCTCTGTTGTCGGGTTCCTGTCCCCTGGCCTGGGATGTCTTGGGTACTGGAGTGAGCCTCTTGTCCCATCCGGGCTTTTCTTCCTCAGCACCAGCTGCACCCAGCCCCAGCTTTGAGTCCTCTTTGAAGCCCACCCCAACAGAGACTTGTGGTTCTGGGCCCCTGGGGGCCAGCTCCACATAGCCTGTGATGGAGTGGCGGATGGGCAGGTGGACAGGGAAGCTGCCGAGCGCCGGTGGGTAGGAGTGACGGTTGTCCTGTTGCCAGAGGAGGTGTAGGGACTCTTGCAGTTCTGGAAAAGGGCTGGCATGTCGCTGGTCATAGCCAAGGCTAATGCCACTGGTGCGATTGCTGTAGCCGGATTCCAGAGCCAGGCTGGTGGATGAGCGCTTACTGCTGTTGCTGGCTGTACTGGCAAAACTGGAGCGTGCACTTACAGCCCCTATGGGTTGTCGACCTGGCGGGTTTACACGGAGCCCCAGCTCACCGCCCAAGTCGCCAGCGCTGTAGCGTTGCAAAGCCCGTGGCCGCTCCTCCCATTCCCCAGAACTGTACTGGTGCAAGTCCAGGGAGAGTCGATGACTCCTCTCCACTGCTGCCTCCTGGGGATCAGAATCCCTGAGCCTGACTCGTCTCTCCACCACTCCTGCTGCCATGGAGCCTGGCCCGGGGCTGCTTAGCCGCCAGCGGGATCGGCGCAGAAACTTATCTTTAAATGGACCATTGCCGGTGTCCACCGGCTCAGCGGTTGTTTCGCCCTTCTTCTTGTTGGATTTCGTGCTGCCTGAGTCGGACAGTTTCAGTTTTTCCAGAATCTTGCTAACTCCCTCCCCCAGGCGATCCATTTCGTGCCCGAGAGGAGTCAACTGCACACCCACTAGTGATTCAGTGAAAGAGTGCAAAAATAAGCCCTGTGGCTCAGGTATTATTGTGAGTTTTCTCTTGCCAATGTGCCACTTCAGTGTCTCCCTCACCGCAATGCCAGCCTAGAATTCAAAGTGACTGTGTCACAAACAATGCACTTTCCTAGAGCAATCCTAAGTGATCACACTCTCGCCCAACTCTGCGCCATCAAAGTGTCCCAAAAAGGTCTCACTGGCTGCTCGGTTGCTTTCTGGGTATTACCTCCAAAAATCTTGCACTCTACCTGCTCTTTCAGTAGGGCATCACCTGCAGTCTCGCTCTTCCAGTGTGCTATCTCCAGTGGCTGTGCTCTGTTGTGGCTTCTTTCTTTCCTTGCTCACAGAAAGTAAGGTTTTCCATGTCCTGGGCCCCACATCTAGCCTTTACAGGGGACAGAAAAAAATCTGAGATCCTCCTTTTTGAAAGTCTTTGCTAGCACAGAGCTTGCATTTGCTTATCCCTGCCAGGCAAGGTCTGAGCCCAGTCTGGACTCCAGCTGCAGAAGAGGAGGAGGAGGAGGAGACAAAAGTTGATGCATTTTCTTCTTTTTTTTTTGTCTCTGCTTGCTAGGGCTGGATTTTTCATCCCCTTCCCAGACTCCGCCTCCCCCAGGCGGGATATCCTGAGTTCTCCTGTCTGTACAGGGCTGGGGGGCTTTTGGGTCCCAATCCAGTCCTTCAGTGGCAGGGTTTGGGATGGGGGTGGGAGTTCTGGAGGCAGGGATGGTTTGGGAAGAAGGAAGCACAGGGAAACTTTGGTTTAGAACTGGAATGTGGTGGAGGGGGGGTGGGGGGAGGTGCTGGGACTGGAACTCCATGTTAAACACTGAAGGACTTTGTTCCCTAGCTGGAGGGAGGGAGGGAGAGAAAGAAAGATGCACACAAAAAAAGAAGAATAAATGGAGAGATACAGAAGCACTCGTTTGATCAACATTACCAAAAAGTTGAGCGCACCCTTGATCAGGAAACCTGTTTTCATTGGAAGACGTATCAGCAGTGCCAGCAATTGGGGGAAAGGAGGGCTTCCTGAAATAGTGCATCTGGAGGGGAACTCCTCTGCGCCTTGCCCCCCCCCCCCAACCACCACCACCCCTTTCTTTACCAAGGATATAATCCAGCCAGCATTTTATTTCCGAGTGTCTTGCTAGCAACAATGGAGGTGTGGATGCTGGTCATCGCCAGATCCTGCCTTAGAGTGTGCAAAACTTGGCCTGACACCAAGGGACAAGTGAACCAAGTATTTTTTTCCAGAGACACGGCATAGGGAACTCAATGGAATACTCCGGACTTTATGCACTTGGAGAGCTTTATGTTGGCATTTTCAAGATACTATTTTTAAAAAAACAACCCTCTAAGGGAGGTATCTACAATAAAGAAATTCTTGATTACTTTCAAAATCCCAATACAACTATTATTAAAATAATAGGTTGAATGATGTTATCCAAGCTCAAAAAAGACATAGAGAAGGGCTGTAAAAATTATTAAGGATATTGAACAAATTAAGGTTCTTCAGCTTGGAGAAGAGAGATGACTGAATAGAGAACATAAGAATAGCTATACTGGGTCAGAGCAATAGTCCATCTAGCACAGTAACCTGTTTCAACAGTGGACAATCCAGGTCACAACTACTGACAGAAACCCAAATAGAAACAAGATCCCGTTACTGATCCCAGGGTAAGCACTATGGACTTTTCCTCCTTGCCCAATCCTTTTTTTAGACCCAGTTATGCTAACCGCTGTTACCACATAATGTTACCATATGGCTCCAGAGAAAGGAGGATGGATTGAGACATCTGGGTTTTGCTTCCATTGAAAGCAATGGAAGAAAAACCTGGATATCTCAATCTGTCCTCCTTTTTCTGGAGCCCTACGGTAACCCTATTTCCACATCCTCTGGTAATGAGTTCCAAAGCTTCTAATAGTGGCCAATCAAGGTCACAAGTGCCTGACAAAAACCAATGCTACCGATCCCAGTAGTAACGAGATCCTCTGTTACTGATACCAGGGTAAGCAGTGGCTTCCCCCATGTCTGTCAATGGACTTTTCCTCCAGAAACTTGTCGAAAACCCAGAGGTTTATACAATCATGAGAGGGGTGGATTTTATAAGGGCACCTAATGGATTTATCGCCATACAAAATAAGATTGGTGATAGGGAATCTCTCTGAAGTATTCCTCATTGGATCTTGATGTTTGAAATGACAAAATGCCCATCCTTATAATTCAGATGGAATATTTTAATGGTGAACTTGAGGTCCTCAATCAATTTAGATTTAATTTTTATACAACTCAAGGCAATTTATTTATTATTGTGGAATGCTGTCAATCAGCCATAATCCTATTTAGCATCAACTGGTATTTGACTGTCTGTCCTATTGTCATCTATTGCAGTGAACAATTTGTGAATTGTGAGTAGACAAGTGATTGGATGACAATTTTTAGAAGGAGAAGAATTCTTTCTCTTATTACCCGTTTTGAGATATGTTATTTGAGCCAAGTGGTAGGGTAGTCCACTTTTTGAGGTAATAAGTGAGAAAAAATAAATAAATACAAAGGTCACCTTCGGAAGCTAATCAAAAAATGTCTTTAGTCCAATGAAAAACTTGGCTTTTCTCTACAATATAATTACCCCTCCCTCTTCGATATACTAAGTCCCTCTAAACTTTCTCTTTACTAAGTCCTTCAACTTTTCATTGGAGTTCCTTTCTATATCAATTCCTGCAAACCGTGCCGAGCTCTACATTTGTGGAGAGGATGCGGTATACAAACTTAAGGTTTCGTTTAGTTTCTTTTCTTTGTTTTTTCCATTTATTACCTTAATTGAGCCAAAAATGGGCACTTCTTCAGAACCAGGACTTTTCTTAATCTGGTGTCAAACTCCCTTAGAGTTACTTCCATTGCTTTATTTATTCAATTTTCTATTCTGCTCTCCCAAAGGGAGTCAGGTACTCGAGCATTTTCCCTATCTGTCCTGGTGGGCTCACAATCTATCTAATGTACCTGGGGTATTGGGGGATTAAGTGACTTGCCCAGGGTCAGAAGGAGCAGTGTGGGTTTGAACTCACATCCTCAGGGGGCTAAAGCTGTGCCACACTCTCCCCCTTGATAAACTTCCTATACATATTGCAGGGGTGGGAAACCTTTATAAACAGGGGGCTGCATGGATGACAGTACTAACATTATGTAATGTTGGAACTGAAAATGCACAGAACTCTATAGACCTTCTGTGATTTTTTTTTAAAAAGTAAAACTTTAACTGAAAATGATGCAATCATAATGCTAGAGTGGCTATATTTGGAAAACAGAGTATTTAAAATTGTCCAAACTCCGGTTATTGATGTTTTTCTGTGTATACTGTACTTCCCGTGGTCTCAAGGGCTGAATAAAATTTGATGGCAGGCTTTAGGTTGCCCACCCTGACATATTAAGGGTCATTTTCATGCCCGTGTCATTCTTTAAGGAGAGAGGAAAGGATCAGAGTATGAATGGGCAAAACCACTGACCCTCAAGCCTTGCATTGGAGAATGATGGTGTAGAAGGACTGAGGTTGAGATAGACACTAAAGAATGACACAAGATGGTTTTCTGCAGTTATCCACGGGGACGGGGACAAATTCTATCCCCGTGTCATTCTCTTTGTGCTTTGGAAATGAGCCCCATAGCGTCCAGTGGGCTCCAGAAGGAAGCTTTTTTTTTTTTGGTACAATGCACATATGGTGGTGAGTGAATATTAGCAGTAAATTTGACAGACTGAGATCATTCTGTGATTGTTGCACTTTATTTAGTGGGGATGGTTAAAGTGTAAATTTGTTGATTTTTTTTTCACATCATTTTAAGTGGAGGGAGAGCCGACGAAGGAGGGCTGCAGTCCGGCCATCGGACCAACGGTTGGCTTGGGGGCCCGTTCAAGCTGGACTTCAGTTATGACTGTTTTGATTTTATTTTCAATTCTTTTTAGTTTATGATATATTTTTTAATCTCACTTATTGTTTTACCACTTATTTTGTTTTATTTTATCATTCAAATTTCATTTAAATTTCTCCAGAATTCTATTGCTTCAACGGTTCTTCCTCTGCATCTATTCTTATCTCCCCTCTTTTTTCAACCTTTCAAAGTCCTTTAGATCATTGTAGTCTTATTAGAATGTTTATTTTCTTATTTTTCTCATCTATTCTCTATTTTATTTCTTCATTACTCTACTAATTGTCATTTTTCCAGGTACTTTAGTTAGATTGTGAGCCTTCGGGACAATAAGGGAATTTCTAAGTACCTATTTTACTTATAATTTTAATGCACCCTATTGTCTATTTTTCTATAAACCGCTTAGAATCCTAACGGAGTTTAGCGGTATATAAGAAATAAATTACAAAATTACATTACATTGCTAAATTACTATGTAATTGCAATGGAATTTGAATGTATTTTGGGAATGTACTGTCCTTGAACTATTGTAACTGTTAACTGCTTAGTTATAGGTGGTTTACAAATTTTAGAAATCAATCCTCCCCAGGAGTAAGGGGAGGAGCGGCCTAGTGGTTAGAGCTGCTGCCTCAGCTCCCTGAGGTTATGACTTTGATCCCAGCCTGCTCCCTGTGTTTCTGGGCAAGTCACTTAACCCTCTATTGCCCCAGGTACCACAGCTAGATTGTGTCAGGACAGAAAGGGAAAAGACTTAAAAGAGTATCTGATTCCTAATCAATGTAGTGTGTAAACCACTTTGGATGAATTTCTTCATGAAAATGTGCTTAATACATTTCAATAAACTACTGTAAGGTATCTTCAAACCTAACCCATTTGCAGACTTTGCCCCCAAAATGATACAGAGGACAAGAAATACAAGGCCAGCACAGAGCTTTTAGAGGCCAGTCCTTACATTACCTCACGGTCACAGCTGCAGCGATCACCTGACCCCACCAAAGTGCATCCGAATGACGTACCATATGGGATCCCATTTCGGGTCATGACCCAAAGTTTGGGAAACCCTACCATAGGCCCCGCCAATTTCCCAGGCTACTCGTTGCCCTCCCCCCTGAGCTGGCACCATGAATTTCAACAGTCATGATTATCATAGCATCATCCTTCTCAGAACAATCCCGTTACCTGGCGGGATTAAATAGCATATGTTCAAACATTTAAATGACTCTATCCAGGTATATATGTATGATCTGATTACCTAATTTAGGTCCCCCTTTACAAAGCCACGGTACGGCAAATGCAACGCAGCCCATAGGAATTGACTAGGCTGTATCACATATGCCATGCGGGAATTTCTACCATGGCTTTGTAAAAAAGGGCCCTTCTATTATAAACACACTTTGATATATCATTTGGATCTTCATTTTCCAATTTGTTCAACCTCTTTCATATCGGGCTGCCAAATGGTGGAATGCTCTCCCCAAAGATATAAAAGAATCATCTTGTTTTAAACAGTTTTGTAAAGGCTTAAAAATCTGCATCTTGAATAAGTGTTTTTGAGTCTTAATTGGGCAATCCCAGGGAGACTTAGCTTCTTTTGCTGTGAAGCCGCATTGAGCTTTTTAGGTCAATGCGGGTAAGAAAGGTCATAATATAATCTTTTCTCCTGTGTTAACGTTTGTAAATTTCAAATGACCTTAATGTTTAATTAGTTAAGCTCTGTTTGTTTTGTCCTCGCTCATTTTTATACCAACTGAATTTGTTTTTTTTTTTCTCTTTTGTAAGAGTAAACTGCAATGATGCCTCTTTTTCTAGGTCATTTTGGTAGTATATCATGTACAGATTGGTGCACGGGCTTCTCGTGCCACTGGGGTTTGCGCGCAGCTGAGAAGCTGAAAGCTATGCCGTCGGTAGCTTCACTATCAGAAGAGCTTCACAAGGCAGACAGCTTTCGGTGGAGATGTCAGACTAACGACGTACCACCCATCTGGGAGCAGCAGATGGGCAGTGCTGGAGGCGGAGGATCGCGTTTGATGCGACAGTTCGACAACATCAAATTTATACCGTGCAGAAGAAAAGGCCCAGCAAAACTTGATGATGTTCAACAAGTCGATGGCACCAAACAAGGTAGAATAAAGATAAAGGTCTAACGTAAATAGACTGTGTGAAAACTCTTCACCCTCCCTGCACGTAAAAATACTGTATTTTTATCTATATACCTCCATTCTATATATTTTGCTTTGAGCAGTGTACGTAAATCTAGTTAGCGCCACTGAAAAAAATGGTTAATGCCAGTGGCGTAGCGAGGCGCCCCTCCCCTGCTCCTTCCCCCATACCTCCAGTTGAAGTTGTTGTTCACGGCGGTCAACAATGTGCTCCTCGCAACCCCGTCATCTCTCCCTCTGATGTAACTTCCTATGCGCGGCACCCAAAAGCGACATCAGCGGGAGTGCCGACGGGGTTGTTGACGTTGTTGACCGCCGCGAACAACAACTTCAACTGGAGGTATGGGGGAAGGGAAGGGTGGGAATGGGAGGAGGTTGGGGGGGGGGCGGAGAGGAGCAGGGGTGCCAGCGCCTCTACTAACATGGCACCTGGGGCAGACTGCCTCCCTTGCCCTCCCCCTTACTTTGCTATTGGTTAACGCTGAACTGCAAACCAACTATTTTGGGCATTCCAGGGGTGGCGTCAACAGCACTTGACGGATTCAGCCTTATAAAAGAGATGTGGAGGGCAGAGAAGGAACGTAGAGTGGAGGTTAGGCCTGCAGGGAGAGGTAGGAAAGGCAGTGAGGGCTGGGAAGAAGTGACTTCTCCACCTTATCCTCACCAGCCTCAGGTTCCTTTTTAGCTATACAGGAGTGTTGACGAGGAGGCTTCTTATATCAAAATGTCCGCAGACGTTGTTTTGAATGGGCCTTTGAATATTCTGTAATTGTAGTAACAAATTGTAATTTACTTAAGAATCTATGTTTGTATTATCTTGTGTGTTGATTTGTTACTTATTCTGGGCTCTTTTGGGAAGATGAGTTAAAAATTAAGTGCATAAATAAATTGGGTCCTTCCAGAGGCATTCTGGGATCTGTAGTGCAGGAGCAGGACTCCCTTTATCCTTTCGCTCTCTTTAGCCCTCTTGCTTCCTCGCATTACAAGTCTATCTCTTTTTCTTTACGAAGGTTAACCCAGAGGTGCTTTCACTTTCTAGCACACACGGACCTGTAGATCTCATTTCCGTCAGCAAAACAGGAACTGTAAGTGCATGGATGCCACAGGACAAAAACAAGACTGCTTCAGTCTTTCCTGAAAAAGGGAGCCAGTTGGCAACCATCCCCACTCCATCCCATCCCCCTTCCCAGACCTGCTTTTTCTGCCTTTCTACCTTCGTGCTCCATCTCATGGTCTATAAAATAACAAGTTATGTAAGCTGAGAAAAGTGTGGCCGGAGGGCTAGTGCTGTGCAGGTGACAGCAGGCGTGCACGCCAAGACATGTAAGGGAAGTTGGGAAGGTATGAGCCAGGCTGAACACGCTCAGACACCTCCCAGTCACTCTCCTATATTCTCTCACACTTCCTCCCCGAAAATAAGACAGTGTCTTTTATTAATGTTGGGCCCAAAAAAATGCACTAGGGTTTATTTTCAGGGTAGGTCTTATTTTTTTCATGTACAATGATCATCTCTCCCTTCCTCTCTTTCACCCCAATTCTTCCTCTTTCCTTTCTCTCCCCCACATGTGCAGCATCTTTCCTCCCCTCTCACCCATCCCCTTGTGCCTTCCCTCTGCAGCATCTTTCTATCCCTCCCTCCCTCCCATCCCCCTGTGCAGCAGAACCCTTGCACAGCTTCTATCCCTCCCTTCCGTACAGAAGACACTTGTGCAGCCCCCTGCCGTGAAGCCAAACCCCCGCTGACCCTCGCATCCTTACATCTATCCCTCACGTCTGAACCCCGCTAATCGCGAGACCTAGATACCTCCCTCCAAAGAGCAGCATCGGCAGCACTCTAGACAGGCTGCTTCATGGCATTCTCCTGCCGAGGCCTTCCGTGTGCCGCGTTACTGATGACATCATCAGTGATGCGGCAGAGGGAACGCCCTGGCGGGAGAAGGCCACGAAGCAGCCTGTTCAGAGTGCTGCCAATGTAGGTCTTGCGGTCGGAGGGGTTCGGACGGGAGAGAGGGATGGAAAGATAGGAGGGCCAGCGGGGGATCGGCTGAGCGGAGGGGGTGGGGAAAAGCGCTGCTGCCAGCGAATCCAGGGACATTGGGGTTAGGCTTCCGGGGACTAAGGCTTACTTTTGGGGTAGGGCTTATATTAAGACCTACCCTGAAAATCATTTTGGGGAAACACGGTACCTCCACTCAGTCTCTGCTCTAGCCTTTGGTTCTCTCCTTCCTTCAGTTATTAATCTCTCGCTCTTAATTTTCTTCCTCTCGTCTAGCTCCTTACTCCGCTCTCTTCCCTATTTCTCCTTCACATCTTCCCACATGTCCTTCACATTCTTTCAGTCCTGGTCTCTCCCACACCCCCTGTTCTTTGTCTCTTACTCCCTTCTTCTCTCCCCTCGCTTTTCTTTGTCTCTTTTCTCCCCTTTAGTCCCCTTCTTCCTGTTCTCTGTCCCCTCTCACACTCCCTTCTTCTCTCCCTTTATTTTTTTGGTCTCTAACTTACTCTCTTCTCTGTTTTAGTTCCCTCATTCCTCTCCTCTGTCCCCCCTCATTTCCATCCCTCTCGCATGTCATTTTCTTTAGCTCCCCATGCTCTGCTCTTTTATGACCTCTGTTGGCCACAACTAAAATATTCCTGTCCAGACGTGAGAAGAAGGCAAAACTCCTACAGCCTGCTTTGTTCACATTCCAACGTGCTTCATTTCTGAGATTCCTCCTTTTTTTTTTTTTTTTAACTTTGCTGTGCCTGTTTTTGTCTTGCGCCCAGTTCGTGCCTCAAGCAAAACCTGCGCCATTTGAGACATACCACAGCACAAGCCCGATCATCTGACTCAACGCCTATGTTCCCAAGACGCGTGGCCAGAAATCTCTCTTCTTTCTCCCACCACTCCCCAGTCATAACCCCACGGCAATCAAAGAGAACGCAGAATAAAAACAAGGCATCCTTCTCATTTTAAAGATAATTTCCAACTGCAAAATTAAAACCTATCAAACAAAGGCAGGCTGCAATTTAAGAAGGGGGAACCCAGACAGTACCATCCAGAAGGGGCCAAGGTCAGCGTTCCCAGCACGCCACATCATCTGAAACAGGGAAAGATTTATCTGTCCATCTTGTCTGTTGGATCTGATATATTGGTGGAATCACCAGACCTTGGAGATGCTTGCTGTTCCTTAGCAAAGATTTACACCATGGACAAGGTGTCACAGGGGCTTCCATCTGTTTATGTCCCAGAGGTGTCAAAGGAAAAAGCTGAAAGAAAACATCTTCACCTAGAGCTCTTACTTCAGTCCAGCTGGGATAACCCAGAACTTGATTCAAAAACAAGCCATCCAAAAATAGAGGCTGAGATAACCAAGTTCTGTCCTGCCACCCACATGCAGTCATTTGTTGCATTGGTTTCACTCATCCTTCTCTACTTTGACTTCAATGAAAGAGTTCATGCCTGGGCAAAAGGCTTTAAGTCCCTGAGTATAACGAGGGTCTTGTTCCACCGACCTTTCTTCATCCTCCTCGTCCTCTTCTTCCTCCTCCTCCTGGAAGTTGGGGTTGTAGACATGGAGCGGCAAGAGCTGGGCCTCAGCAGAAGGCAGGCGCTCAGAGGGAGGACCATAGACCCGGTTTGCCTTGGTGCCATGCTTGGAATTAGCATCTATGTGATAGCAGAGCTCAGACAGCTCACGAGAGCGGAAGCGTGGCGGCCGTGCCACCCACACCCCAGGCTCATTCAGGCTGTCCTCTTCATCTGACATCAGCTCTTCAGTCACATCCTTCCACAGGCGCTGCTGTTCTGGTGGGAAGTGGTGGATGACTGAAGAACGGTTGGCAAAGAGCTAGGAGACACAACCAGTAACAGATTATCAGGTTATTTCTGAAAAATATGGGTAGGCCCAAGGGTATATGACATCCTAAGAGGGGGTGTTGAAAAGCTCTCAGCCCAATCGAGAAGAAAATGGTTCAATCAATGATATGAAACAATGTCAAAACATAGAATTTATGAAATAAGATAACACTCTTTTCAGCAAAATAACGCTCAAAATTTAGGAAGTTTGTTGGCTGGACTGAGAACTTTTTCAGCACCCCCTCGTAGATCAAGGGTGGGCAGCCTGCAGCCCACCATTGAATTTTATGTAACTCACGAGACCATGGGAAGTATACACAGAAAACGGCCCAAAAAACATCATTAATCAGAGTTTTGTCGTCAGTAGAAGCATTGAATGATACAACAATGGAACAAGACTTGTTTGACAGTGTTAGCAACAGAAGTATACAATAACAGACTGATGTTCGTTCAGTCATCACATTGAGTTTTGTTGGCATTTGTGAATTTTTTGTGTGTGGCCCGCTAGGAACAGTGCTGACCTCCTTACGGCCTTCTGTGTTTACAGGTTGGCCACCGCTGCCGTAGATGATCCTTTAGCTATGCACCCCCTAGTGGTGGCTCAAGGCCCTCCTCCTCTCCCCCAATCCCCAGCATCTTTCTTTTCCTACTACCTCCCTCTTGTCCATCCTTCTCCCTGCTGCCAAAACCTTAGATCAGCCCCCAGCTGAGCAGGAAACAGTAGGGTGGCATAGGACCTTTGCATAACCACATGCACTCAAAGCCTGCTGTATTCTGCCTCCTATGAAGTAAACTTCCTGTTGAGGCTGTCCCACAAATTCTGAAGCCCTGGGGAGATACAGAGTAGTAGGGCCAGCCCTAACTAGTGCAAGGTACAATTTAACAGAAAGGTTTATGTAGTGGTGAGAGGCACTTGGAGCGATGGGGTCCCTCCCCTGCCCTCTTCTCCACAGGTACCTCTTTAACATTCCCAGCACGAGCAGCAACCCCAACCTGCTGCTCATACCAGCATCGGCTCTTCCTCTGACATCACTTCCTAGGTGCGGGCCCAGGAAGTGACATCAGAGGAAGAGCCGACGCTGGTATGAGCAGCAGGTTGGGGGGGTCGCTGCTGACACTGCGGTAGTGGGTGGGGCAGTGTAGGAGCAATGGGCGGAGAGGAGGATAGGTGCCAGCCCCACCCCTCCCTTACTAAGCCACTGGGTGCATATGTGCATGCGCGCATACATACAACCCTCCCCCCCACTTCACGCATGCACCCACCCACACACACAGCCTCACCAATACACACATCCATACATACGCATACAACTTAACAGACACACACACACATGCACAGCCTCACCAGTAACAAACGTCAGCAGTCTTCTGCCCCTCACCCTGTATCTGCGGCTTCTGAGTTTCTTCTCCTCTTTTTCCTTTAGGCTCTTGAAAGGGTTCATGGAGTTGCGATACTCCCGCCTCTTCGTAAGGAAATAGGCCACACAAGCTCCTGTGACAGGATCAGGAAAGGAAGCAGATTAGAAACATGCTGTTAGTATCTTTCTCTGGACAGATGTGAACATTTTTATCTATGAATGCAGATGTGACTGTAGATGGATATGTTTCTGTTCTACATTAACTATCTAAAAGTCTTTACATGTTTTTCACGTCCTGCTATCCACAAAACACAATTCAAACTGCATTAAGCAGAAGTTGGTGTCACCGATCTACACAATGTACTCTACAGTTCTCAACATGAGAGGAACAATTATTCATTCGAGGACTGCCATCTACAAATGAGCCCCAGAGAACCCAAGAGTTTGAGCTATGACTCTCGCTGCTGTAAAAAGGGCTTTCACCAGCTATCAATGCAAAGATTTACGCAATTGAGACCTGATTTCTGTAATTGCTTTTCGCACCACCTACCCACATAACATCGTTAGAAGAGTTACTGAAATTCAGGAAGGCAATAAAAGCGTCCCTCTTCCCCTCACCCTCTATGAGCGTGCGCCAACCCAAATTCCCCGGACCTTCTGACAAAGAGCCGATTCTCAAACGCTGATGTGCTTCGTCCTAAGTTTGACCAGGCCATGTTTTATCGTCCAATGTTCTACCATTGTTTGCCATCCTTGTCCTGCTTTACTTTACACACCATATTTACCATACTACGTTTGCCCTGCTACAATCTCTCATATCATCTTTGCCGTTCCATTTCTTCCATGCTATGTTTCATCACCTTCCCCATAGTCTTAAAGAATGCACCCAAATGAGATTCATCAAGAAACTCTTACCCTACTAAGCAACCACCAAAGATCCTGAATGGAGCCAACTGGTCAGAACATCCACGTCAGAAGGCTCCTAAAACGCACCTTTCCTCCAAACTTGCGGTCCACCTTAAAAGTCTTCCGCCACCATTGATCCTTTATTCCACGTTGCGGCCCACAAACTATAACCATTCTTGCCTATTTATTAAACTCCCTCTTTGTAAAGTCCTGCTTAATTCCCACATGGCAAACGTTCCAGTTCATTCATTTGTGTTGTAGCTCGCTGACTCTGCTCAGCCACTTTTCCTGTAAACCGCCTCGAACCGAAAGGCTTTCATGGCGTATAAATAAAGATTTATGTTGTTATGTCATACATCAGTTAAATATTTGATAGTATTTTTCCTCTTCAAAAGTTACGTTCTGCAGGGACTGCGATTTATTTATACCAACAAGAAAAGAATTAATATTACAAACAACTAGAGTAAGTATTTTTTTCTTGCACAGGCCCTGCAGAATGGAACAGACTTCTGGCCTATGCAAGGCAGCAAGGGAAGTTGCCGAAACAGCACCTATTTTGTCAAATGAAGTATGACTGCTGAAGAATTAGTTGTCATCTAGAAGAAAATGTACAGCATGGTTCAAGGATAAATTATTCTGTTGTTTGATTTTATATGAGTGTTTTGTGATATTTCTTATGTATGTGATTTTTGTGATCTGCCTTGTTAAAGGCAGACTATAAATTAAATAAAATAAACTATACTAACCCCCCCCCTTTCACTAAACCGCAATAGCGGTTATTAGTGCAGGGAGCCTAAGAGCGTCGGGAGATGCACGGAACTTTCAGCGTGGCTCCCTGCACTAATAACTGCTATCACAGTTTGGTTAAAGGGGAGGTATGTTAGTCATGCTTTGTAATACTGTGTTTACCGTGTTATGTTTTACTGAACTATGTTCGCCATGCTGTCTCTCACCGTACCATGTTTCGTCATATTATAGTTTTACCAAGCTTTGTAAACTTTGTTTTGCCATCTTTGTCAGATTTACCCCAGGTACATTACCGTATATAGATTGTGAGCCTGCCAGGACAGAAAGGGAAAAATGCTTGAATACCTGAATAAATTTATGTAAACCATCCTGAGCTCCCCTGGGAGAACAGTCTAGAAAACTGAATGAATAAATAGTGTGAAATATTTCAGCCTCTGATAACCAGAACTGGTATTGTGATGTCATAATGCCTCATTCCACCAATAAGAGCCAACCTCATCAGTGATGTCACAATGGCTTCATTGTCCTAGACTTGGTTCACTTTTGCTACATTTCGATTTCTAGAGTGGCAAGGTGGTTAAAGCTACAGCCTCAGCACCCATAAGGTTGTGGGTCCAAACCTACACTGTGTCTTTTGACCCTGGGCAAGTCACTTAATCCCCCCCCCCCCATTGTCCCAGGTACAGTATAGAAAATGGAATAAATAAGTGTAAATTAAGTTGTGTAGAACACTGGAACAACTCCTACTTGAATACATCTTCAACTGTATTTTGTAGACAGTAGAGTTTGAAAAAACATATGAGGGTGTGAAAACTTTTTATATAAGGTGTTGGGCCCATGATGATTCAAGCCTTCTTGCACTATAGCGTTCAACCCAACATCTGGTCATAAATCAAGAGATCTCTCCAGTCTTGGTACAGACTTCATAAACTACAAGAAGATGAAGAAGCCCTCTGCACAGTGTATTCCTGCTGTTGGGGGATGGGGAAGAAGTAGGTCTGTGGGGACACCCCCTCTTCCACACCTTTCAGCTCTTTGTCTGTATAGTGGTGAATGCTGGACACCAGTTCCTGCTTCAGTTTCTCCACCAGAAACTTCACCACTGAGATATTCCAGGAAGACTTGATACTGGAAAATAAGAAAAGAGAGAGAGCACAGGTGGATAATACCAATGGTTCAGAGAAACAGAATGCAGGGCAGAGAGACAGTGCATTGGACAGAGGGAGGGAGGTATAGAGGACAGGGGAAAGATGAGAGCTGCATTGCACAATAGAGAAAGAGACAGAGAAGATATACAGGTAGTCGCCGACTTATGACCTATCCAAGCTACGACTGTTCGACCTTACGATGCGACTTCCGTTCTCCAAAGAAAGAAAATGTTGTTAACAGGTTGCTTTAAGATGATTAAAATGATTACAATATCATGACCCAGTCTAATATTCTTGCCTTAATTTAACATAGGCCGACTTACGTCCTGATCCAATTACAACCTAGCAGTCGGAACCAATTGCGGTCGTAAGTCGACGACTACCTGTAATGCTCTCAGTGGCACAAGTTTGAGTCTCAGCCTGAGTTCCCAGGATAACACGGTCTTCAGGGTTTGCGGATGGTATTAAGGCTGAACATGCGTGCAGAGAAAGTTCCCTACCTCTCCGAGCCATTAAAGCGTTTGCTGTTGGAGATGTGATTGTGTACACTGTGTACCAGTTTCTGGAAAGGGAGAGAGAGAGAGAGAGAGTGTGATTGGAAGGAAGCAAGCAAGCAGTTACTCTTCAGGTACTAATTACACTCAATTCTGGCATTTCAAGCCATCATAACAGAGCCTGGATGTGGGAGGGCAAGAGTGTGAAATCAAGGGGGGTACGTGGGGAATGTCCACCCGCTACTGCATCTTTTACTTTTCACCAATCTGTAAAGAAGCATAAACTTAACAATAAACTCTAGGGTCAGGCTGAGCAAGGCCTCACTGACCGACCTACGTCGATTAGAGATGACTACTAAAGGCATACGCAGCGCTGTACATTTAACAGTCAATAGACTTAATCGGGAAGTTGGGTAGGTGGTTGGTGGTCAAGGGTTTGTAAGATTGAAATTGTTTAAATTTATTATTGATTTTTTATTTATATAATAATATATATTTGTATGCCCACTCTTCATATTATTTGTATTTTCTCATGTTCAATAAAAATGATTTATTATAACAGTCAATAGACGGTCCCTGCTCAGAAGAGCTTACAATCTGATTTGGACAGAAAGGGGGTTGGGAGTTTCTAGCAGAAGGAATGATATGAAGGGTACAGTGTATCTGACGATGAGTGGGAGTTAAGAGTTGAAAGCAGCTTCAAAAAAAGTGGAGATGGAGCATGACGTATTGACTGGCAGCCTGTTCCAGGCATACGGCATCTTTTTTTGATCAATGATATTCTGAATATTACTGTTTTGTTTATTGTTTGTGTATTTTCTAGTATGGTTATTGATTTGTATTGTATGTTTCCTATTTTCACCTTGGGCCTTTTGGTGGGAAGAGGATGTGAATTAAATGTGAACAGATAAGTAAACTTTGAGCTCATAGATACAATGGGGTCTATAACAGGACTATTCTCTGCATGCCACTGATAGAACAAAGATTACAAACCCTGTAGATGCAATGTGGCTAAACTTAACCCTATGCAATTATGGTTCCAACTCGGCTCTGAACTCTCTTCTTTCTGCTCCTTTCCCTTCCAATGGATCTCTCTTTTAGAAAGACCAACAACTGTCACACCTGAATATACTGGTAGATGCTGGGGAAGAAGCAGAGTGGGGAGGGAGAGAGCACTCACAGATAACACCAGGTCCCTTTTCCTGCGGGAGTTCTTCTGCCCATTGCCCCTGGCCTTGCAAGAAGAGCCAGTGTAGAGGAGCAGGGGGCCAGGTTGTGGTGGCGGTGGAGAGGATGAAGACCGGCGGTCGCTACAGGTGGCTGAAGCTTCCCCCCCACTGTCTATGACCATTGCGCCAGGACTCAAGGATTCCTCCTGCTGTAGCTGCTGCTTCACTCCCGAAAGGAGTCCGCTTTCCACACCACAGCTGTGAATGTTAAGAGATGCAGCTGCAGAGTGCTGCTTGGCAAATGCTGGGGCAAGCAGGCGTTGAAGGGATCTATCAGAGGTGATGAATTCATCTGTAACCTGCAATTAGATCAGAAGAAATGATGAGGAGTCCTCGGGTTAATACAACATACAAGGGTTGCTTGTTAGAAGCAAAGTCCTGAGGAGAAATTTGGATATTAGTTTCAAGTTCAAGTTTCAAGTTTATTAGGATTTTATATACCGCCTATCAAGGTTATCTAAGCGGTTTTTTACAATCAGGTACTCAAGCATTTTCCCTCTCTGTCCCGGTGGGCTCACAATCTATCTAACGTACCTATCTAACGTACCGTATTAGGGCTTCTGTATCGGGGAGAAAAAGGCACAGAGGAGACTGAAAGTTGAGAGGGAAAAGGAAGAAAAAAGGGAAGAGAGGATAGTGAGACCACAGCCAATGAAAGAAGGATAAACTGAGGAACGATGGAGAGACATTAAATCAGAATCCGCCATTTTGGGGTCTTTCTCCTCCTCTGTCACCTGGTTCCATTATTGATGGGACACCATTATCTCCTAAATGTTTCATCAAAGTTCTTGGTTAAATGTGAACTAGATTTGTTCCGTGAGCTCCTTTCTGGATTTTCAGTCTTTACATAGCTAGCCTGTAATGTCAAAAATGGATTATTGCAACTCCTTGTATAGGCTGAGAAGTCTGCAACTTATACAAAATACATCTATAAAAAGACTTAACTGAACGAAAATGTGATCATGTTACACCCCTCCTGCATTGATAGCTCTTTGTGTTCATTTTAAAAATTGTGATTATTACAGGCCGGTTAGTCTGACCTCTGTAGTGAGTAAACTAATGGGAACGCTTCTAAGCGGAGGATAGTGAGATTTCTAGAATCAAATGGACTGCAGAACCTGAGGCAGGTCTTAGCAGACAAATCTGATTGATTTCTTTGACCGGGTGACCAAACAGTTGGATATGGGAGGGGCGCTAGATGTAGTGTACTGGGACTTTAGCAAAACTTTTGACATGGTGCCATATAGGTAATTGATAAATAATAATGGTATATGGTATAATAATGTGTATGGCATATTAATGCATGTGGTATGGGTCCTAAAGTGACAAACTGGATTAAAAGCTGGTTAAGTGGAAGGAGACATAGGGTAGCGGTAAATGGAGTTTGCTCAGAGGATAAGGATGTTGTTTGTAGAATGCCGCAGGGATCTGTCCTCGGGCTGGCTCTATTTAACATTGTTGTGAGTGATATTAGAAACATGATGGCAGATAAAGGCCAAATGGCCCATCCAGTCTGGCAAAGTTTGTCTTTTTGCAGATGATACCAAGCTGTGTAATAGGGTAGACACCCTGGAGGATGTGGATAACACGAAGTGGGATCTAGTGAAGCTTGAAGAATGGTCTGGTAACTGGCAACCAAGATTTACTTGGGCTGCAAAAATCCAGGAGAACAGCATAGTATAGGACGTGAAGTACTTCTGTGCAGGGAAGAAGATCAGGAGTTGGGAGTGATTATCTGATGATCTCAGGATGTCAAAAACAGGTAGAAAAGGCAATGATCGAAGCCAAGAAGATGCTTGGGTGCCTATGGAGAAGAATGGCCAGTAGGAAAAGGGAGGTGATAATGCTGTTGTATAAGTCTCTGGTGAGGCCCCATTTGGAATACTGTGTGCAGTTTTTGGAGACCAGACCTTCAAAAAGGTATATACTTCTCCCTCCGTATTCGCTGTGATAGGGGATTAACAGAACCGAAAATACAGAAAAACCGCAAATAACATATGTTATTAGCTGTTTTTCATTAAAAACCATTGTGAATATGGTGAAACCGCAAATAACATGGTGGGAGACCTGGCCTGTTCCTGAAGGAGAGGCAAAACACGGTGAAGAAAGTGCTGGGAATCAGCAATTCTCTGTAAACGCTTGGAATCATATTTCTCTATGCAAGCTGACGCAATTTGGAGGGAGGAGCCAGCAAGCTAAAAACCATGAATAATCAAAACCGCGATTGCTGAAACTGCGAATACAGTTTTATAGCCCGTCCTCCCCAGGAGCCCAGAACGGATTACAGCGGTACGTTCACAATATCTTGGAGACATAGGATTGAGGGTACATTCACAATATACTGGAGAATTGGATTAAGGGTATCAAGATGTATTCACAACTAGACTGGAGATGTTAGACTAGTGGGACCGTGGTAGGAGTAAGAGCAGTACAAGATTATAGAGATACATTGTTCATGTACTGAAGACATATAGAGATACATTCACAAAGTGCTGGAGGCACTGGGTTAGGGTACAGTCGCCATAGTTTGGCTGAAGTCCACTACAGTCTTGCCTTTGGGGTTTCTTGAGGCATTGGATTAGGGTACATTTGCCATATTCTCAAAGCACTGGATTAAGGGTAACAGCGGTACATTCTCAGCTAAACCGGAGAGATATGAGACTATTTGGGACTTAGAAGGTGTTGGAATAGTACCCGTACAGAACAGTGCGCTGTTGTCGGGATGAGTCATAGGTGATCGGTTTCAGTTACAGATTGCTATAGTCGGCCTTAAGATCTCAAGGCAGGTATGTGATAGTTTGAAAACAGTATGGTTTTTACCGCTTTCCAGAAAGGTATCAGGCTATCTATAGCTCGAATGTCTGGAGGAAGTTGGTTCCATAGTTTTGTCACACTATGGGAGAAGGATCGTTTCCGAGCAGTTTCAAGATGGAGCAGATGAGCCGATGGGATACATAGTCGGCATTCCAATTGTGATCTGAGTGGTCTGGTTGGGTGATAGATGAATAGATTTTCAGCTATATAGTGGGGGGGGGGGGGTCATGTCGTAGAAGTACTTAAAGGCAATAGTAATTTGTTTGAAGATGGCCCGTTTTCCTACGGGTAGCCAGTATACTGCATTCAGTGCTGGGATAATGGGATCGAAAGGACCAAGGTTTTTCAATAGCCTGACTGCGGCATTCTGGACTCTTTGTAGTCAGTGTTGTTCTTTCATAGGAAGGCTGGCGTATAAGCTGTTACAGTAGTCCAGGCGAGATAGCACAAAAGGCAAATAGCAGTTGAGTGAAGTCTGGGTCGGAAAAGTATTGCCTAAAATGCTTCAGTTGGCATAGGTGGTAGAAGGATGAAGACACCACCTTGGAGATTCGTGCAGAAAACATAAGGTTGGTATATAGGATGATGCCTAGACTGCAAACTTGGTCTTTGGGTACGAGAGTAGTGTTATCCCAGGTGAGGGAGGGTTGAGGGGCTATACAGGTCCATAATAACTCAGTTTTGGACAGGTTTAGTTGCCAGTAGTCTTTGTCAAAAATTGTATGGGGACAGAATTAGTGACCTTAATATGTACGAGGGGGACTTCCTCAGGAGACTAGTGAGATACTTGTTGGTAAGGGGTACACAAATAGTCTTTTCTGGAGGTTTTGGAGAAGACTTTCCAATTAATTTCCAGTCATTCAAAACTTCTTCAACTTTTGAAATAAATCTTTCCCACTCCGAAGCTGTGGTAAAGTCTGTGATTTCAAACACCTCTGACTCGGGCTAGAAGCAAAACAAGAGACATTAGGCGAATACAATAAGAATTCCAGGAGAGCTTCACATGAGACTCCTGTCGTCTTCTTGAAACTTCCAGAAAAGGCTATTTGTGTACACCTTACCAACAAGTATCTCACTAGTCCCCTGAGGAAGGCTTGTGCTGAAACTGGGATCCTAGTTGGGACCATAACAGATGAGTATTTCTCTTTGTTGGACTAATAAATGTGGCTTACTTGGTTGTTTTAAGACATCTCACTTTAATAAACGTGGCTTACTTGGTTGTTTTAAGACATCTCACTTGCCTCTTTTGTTGTGTTTTGTTACAGTTAGGTACGAACATTCACGCCAGTCAGTGCTCACGCCTACAGTTACAAGCATAAATATAGAATTAGTCTAATATTCTATAACAGCAGCTACACACATAACTGCCACTATAGAATTCACGCTTAGGCCCTTATTCTATAAACAGTACCTTAACTAAGGCATCGGTAGGCACCCTACTGGCACCTAAGTTTAAAGAGAAACGTTTAAAACGCTACTTACAAAAAATTCTAGGTGCCTAAAAAAAACAGTGCCAGAATCATGCCTCCTGAGGCACCTACCAGCGCCTAATGCCACTGTAGGCATGGCTGACGCCAGAATTGGTGTTAGGCGCCATAGGCACGATTCACGTCAAAGATAGGTGACCGAGTTTGGTCAGCTGATGGAAGCAAGCAAGAGTGGGGAGAATTTGTCTTCACTGACGGAGGTTTCCTTACACAACATCTGGTCTTTGCTTCAGCGGATGGAGACAAAATGGAAAAATCTTCGGAGGAGGTAACTAAAATAGTGGAGAACTTAGATTCATTGACTAAAACTGTGGAAACAATGAAATTGAACTCTGTTGCTCAAACTAAGCAGATGCAGGAGGAGATACTGCATCTACAACAGTTTAAGGTGGCTTCTATTAAAGATAGTACTTCTATTCATAAAAAATTAGAGCAATTTGAAAATTTTAATAGACGCTTGAACCTCCGTATTTTAAATTTTCCCCAAATTCCGGGTATATTGCCTTTTGACTTATTGAAAAGATATTTGATTGAAAATTTAAAGATTTCCTCAAATTGTATTCCTCCAATAAACAAAATTTACTATTTACCAAATAAGAAGATACCTGGAAGAGAAGGAGGAGAGAATGAGATTGAGAAAGATAGAAGAATAAAAGATAAAGAAATAGAATTTGCTGACGTGACTGCTCTTCTTGAACAAACAATAACTGTTGACACTGATAGAGCTACGCTCTTAGTATCATTTGTTTTTGAACAAGATGTGAACATGATTATGAAATTGTTCTTTAAAAATTCACAAAAGTTATTTGGGGAACAGAAAATATGGATATACCCTGACGTCGCAAAGACTACGCAAGAACGGAGGAAAGAATTTCTTTCTATGCGTCAAGATACTATTAATTTGGGAGCAACATTTCTTCTAGCATACCCCTGCAAATGCTTGGTTAAGTATTTGGGAGTCAAATACACTTTTTTTTCTCCAAACCATCTGAAGGAATTCCTAGATGTGAAGAAGATCATTAAGGACTGAGGGATAACGAACTTTAATAGCTGGTGCTTAGATACATTAAGCCTATTTGTTAATCAAATTCTTCTTTAATTTTTCTCTCATATATTTTCTTGAATGACCACCCCCCCAAAAATTGAGGTCTAAGAAGGGGATAAAGAAATACTTTTTATTTTCATATGTATGAGTTTATAATACTTCTGTGTAGTTTGCCTCCCTGTGTTTTATTGTAGCAAGATGTATTCTTGTAAGTTTTGTTGAATATAGAAATAAAGAATATAAAAAAAAAAAAAAAAAGATAGGTGCCAGAAATGTAGGCCTCGAAAACCTTGGCCTACATTTCCGGTGCCTACCTTTACCGGAGGCGTGATTCTCTAAATCATGAGACTGAGATGTGATCAGCGGCCGCTCTTAAGGCGGCCACCAACAACGGCGCCATTTAAAGAACCCAGACCTTAGTTTAGGCAGCCTTTTTCAGAATTATACTGATCTCCTAGATTCTATACATGGTACCCAAATTCAGGCATGCTTTCGAGATGCACGCGCAACCCAACTAGCTATCAAGCTGTTGACCATCAATGATTGGAAGCTAAAACCAATTATTGATGTCAACTAGCACCAATTAGGATTTGCGAACACATATGGCTGCACTCTAGTCTGTCACGCTGGGCACATAAATCCCATAGCATGCAACCCAGAAGGGGGTGTGGCCATGGATGAGGCCTGAGCCTTCCAAATAAATTGTGCTATAGAATATTGGGCTTCTGCACCCAACTTGGCCACCGGGATTTACACCAGGTTTCAGCAGGTGTAAGTCTGGTGCCCTTTACAGAATGGCGCTAAGCGCTGATCTTTTCCAGTCCCCTTGGCAGCAGCCAGGAAGCCTAACCTCTCTAGGCACTCTTTCTGTTGGATATGCCAGATGTGGTGGCACAGATGTGGCTGCGGCTGCCGCCGCTGATGCTGCACCCAGCTGTCGCAGTTCCTCGATCACAACCTGCACACTGCCAAGTCCTTCGGTCTCCTCTTCTGCTGCCTTGCACACCTCCGATGCTAGCTTCACTTGCCCAGCCAACGTGGCATTTTCCACCGGCTGTGGCTGTGACGGCGGCACCACTGCCGTAACCTCTGCTTCATTGCCATGGCACTTCCATTTCCTTAGCTCATTCACATCATCCTGCAGCCGTGTCAGGAGCTCAGAGTTAGACCTGGCCACCCCCAGCGCAGCCTCGGCAACACTGACCGCCTTCTCCACTCGCTGGTAGATGAGGTGCAGCAGCTGCTCCGAGTTTTGGACTGCCAGTCCCTGCCCAGACACAGTGATGGGGGTGGGGACTGCTGGGCCTGCACCCATGTCACCAGAAGATGTTTCATTGCTCTCGCTCTTGCAGGGGCATCCACAGCATTTGGTGTCGCTGCTCCCATTGGGCGGTGAGAATAGAATTGTGGCACTAAAGGACATGGCGCCTCGCATCCAATGAGGTCAAAATGCTGCGTTTGGTATACCAAATTTTAATTAATGTTTTCTAAAGTGCCACTTGGCATCAGACGGAAACCACAGAATACAGAGTGGGATTGTGATGTGGCACAGTTGTGCACAAAGTCCTCATGGCAGGCCCCATTGAGCAATTATTGACCCAAAATTGATATATTGGGTTTTCTTGCCCTTAGTAGCTTTACTCTGGTCATTGTTTTTTTGTATTCCAGCATCTTAGTGGCCTACAACTGAGAAATCTTTCTGTGAAGATGGGTTATAAATGCATTGGAGGGGTCATTCTCTCTGTGCCGCTAGTCCACATGGCATTCATTGTTATCCAGGAGTAATAAATATTTTCTTCAGAGAAGGATAGGTAGAGTCGATAACCAATTAATGTTGTGTTTTCTTATACACTGAGAGACATAATGCAGTCATTATTACTTGAAGTTTCTTTGTCCATCGTTCTCTCTGCAAATCTCTGTCCAGGAAGTTTAGGTTAAGGAAAACAAGTATGCCACTTAATAGTTTTTTTCTTGAATTTCATGCTCATCTCTTATTTAAATCCTGTTAAGGGCCCCTCGTTTTTTGGTAAGTTACCCTCCGGGGAGTGGCCATGTTGGGAGGAATGCCAGAAATTGCATCACAGCTAATAGCCTGGGTAACTCTCTTGCGTTTCCACTCAGATGAGCCCAAAAGTGTGGGATACTGTCTACTCCCTTGCCAGCATAGCCACTCCTTCCTAAGAACTAGAATTTGAATATAACATGTTTCACAGGAATTTTTCTAATGCAATTCACAAAGGAACAGGGTGTTTCTTTGAAACTGTGTATAATTCCTCCTAAGCAGTTTTCTCTCTCCTTCAAGCCCTTAGTTGACCCTTCTCTGTCTGGGTAGTCTGGAGCTGCTGAATGGCAACATTCCCAGCCTCTGGGGAGGAATCATGAACATTTTCAAAGCCCATGTTTCAGTGAAAACCCTGGTTTCATCATGACTCCCAGATCAGATGGAAAAAGAGTCCTTGGGTAGTTGCAAATAAAGGCTCATGGTGTCAGGATGCAAGTACTGGTTCCAAATGAGCTGGGTGAAAAATGAGAGAGGGGGAATTACTAGGTCAAAATACAAAGGAACCATAAATAATCCTTAAAACTAAATTTTAACAAGCAGGGAAAGCATGCAGATCATGGTTCATGGAATTCTTTCCAACCCCTTTGGTTTGATTTGATTTTAATATACCACTAAAACCCAAAGTGCTATAGTGGTTTACTATTCTAAAAACAGGTGTCGGTAGTCCCTCTGAGATATGCAGGGGTCAAGTTACCTCTGGGCCTTAGGCCCCTTCCCTGTGCATCCCAGGATGCACTGGGAAGGGGAGAGCCCGCTATTTTGAAGAGGTGGGCCTGCTGGCCGGAGGGAGTAGGCAATAGCATCCCTCTGGCCGGTCTTGAATTTAAAGGTGCAGGGAGTGGCATCCCTCCTGCCAATCTTGTACAAGGTATGGGGGCAAGGGGTGCCAGGCAGCGGCAGGCAAGAGGGGGGTGTCGGCAGAAGGGGGGAACATTTCCCTCTGCTGCTCTCCCTGCCGGTCAATCAGCTGAGCTGGCAAGACTCGGGGAGTCCTGCTGCTCAGTTGATCGGAGCAGGGAGAGCAACTTTGTCAGAAGGGAGGAGCTGTGCTTAGCAAATGCTACTCTGATCAAGCTCCAGGCACATTTCTTCCTGCTTTTACCAGGGATTGTCCGCACAAATAGCGTATATATAATTTGCATTCTATTATGCTGAGAATTGCCTGTAAAATAAAAATCACTGCCACTACGGCCACTATATCGACTCACTGGATTTTACCGGCAAGTTTTAAGAATCCGGCCCTTAGTTTTTGGCATCTCTTCCCCCCCCCTCATCCAAGATAAGCAGGCATACTACACCAATGCCTGCCTGTATGTTAGAAACTGTGATATTAATGCACCACACACAAGGGTTGAGATACAACAGTGGACTTTAAACCTTAGAGAACATTGGTGTTTCCGTCTCTGCTGCCTTTATGTATATATAAGGTGACCATACATCCTGTTTTGAACAGGTCTATCTCGTTTTTAGATCCCCTGTCCCGTTGTCCCCACACACAGCTTCAGGATGCCGAAATGTCCTGTTTTCAGGGACAGCGTCCCGAAGCTGTGCGCTTGGACAACGGGACAGGCGATCGCTTCCCCTCCCTCCCTGCCGCAGCAAAGCTGGCCTCCTGCCTTCCCTCCCTCCAGTGCCCGATTCAACCCCCCCCAGTCTGCCGCTGCTG
This sequence comes from Geotrypetes seraphini, assembly GCF_902459505.1. Lineage (NCBI taxonomy): Eukaryota > Metazoa > Chordata > Amphibia > Gymnophiona > Dermophiidae > Geotrypetes > Geotrypetes seraphini. The sequence continues at coordinate 6,452,684 of NC_047099.1, read as the reverse complement.
ACCAGCCTCCCTCCAGCGCCAATTCAAAACACACACTCCCTCCTCCGCTGCTGCTTGCCACCCAGAAGCCTTCTTCCCAACATCAATTCTGACATTGGAGAGGCAGTTCCAGGCAGAACTTCCTCTCTGACATCAGAATTGACGTCGGGGAGGGGGGGGGGGGAGAGAAGACTTGTAGGGCTGGCGCTTGTGCAGTCGCTGCACGTGCCTTGATGTTGCTGGGTCAGGGAAGCAGGGTGTGTGGGGACAGGGGAAGCAGGGTGACTTGGCTTGTCAGGGGGCAGGCAGCATCAGGGAAGCAGGTGGCTTGGGGGAGGGGGGCAGGGAGAGAGAAAGAAAGAGAAAGAAATGAGAGGATGCACAATCAGAAGGAAGTGCAGCCAGAGACTCATGAAATCACCAGATAACAAAGGTAGGAAAAATTATTTTATTTTAAATTTAGTGATCAAAATATGTCACTTTTGAGAATTTATATCTGCTGTCTATATTTTGCATTATATTTAATGGGATCTGGGATCCGGGGGGGGGGGGGGCGAAGAAGAGAATGGATCTGGGGGTCCTGTCCCATTTTGAGGAAAAAAAATAAATGGTCACATTATGTATATATGACAATGTTTTGAGCTCCTATATATTTCCTTATAGCATTCCTTTGGACTAGAATGAAACATTTGAGTTACTGAGCCATTAGATGTCACTGTAAACCACCACTATAGTAGCTGCTGCAATTTCCTTTCACATTACAACGCAGGCACATTTTATGAGGGATGTTTTCTCTGCAGCAACTCTTCCAATAATGACTGTGATGATCTTTTTCCTGATTCTTCCCCTAAATCTGGTCTCTTTCTGTTCAGTGTCCATAAGAGAGATTTTCAAGCCCCTACTTACTGCCTCTTTAAAATGTGTTAAGTTTTGGGCCCAATCAGAAAATAATGGTAAATATTGAAGAACTAAGGCCAGTACTCGGCAGACATAGAAACATAGAAAAAGACGGCAGATAAGGGCTGCGGCCCATCTAGTCTGCCCACCATAATGACCCTCCCCTATTTAGCTCTGTGCAGAGATCCCACGTGACGATCCCATTTCTTCTTAAAATCAGGCACGCTGCTTGCCTCGATCACCTGAAGTGGAAGTCTATTCCAGCGATCAACCACTCTTTCGGTGAAAAAGTATTTCCTGGTGTCGCCATGCAATTTCCCGCCCCTGACTTGCACGGTCTGTGTCCGTATATGGCCGTTTGGTTGAGGATGGGCTGGGGAGGGCTTCGATGGCTAGAATGGTTTAGATGGGCTGGAATGAGCTTTGACGGAGACTTCAGTAGATGGAACCTAAGCACAGTACTGAGCAGAGCTTTTGGTGGTGGCCCAGAAATAGCTAAGAATAAGGAAAATTTTAATTAATTCAGTAATTTAAAGAGTGGGTAAGGTTGGGCAGACTAGATGAACCATTCGGGTCTTTTTCTGCCATCATCTACTATGTTACTATGTGCTATAAAAGAAAACAAAAGAGGCGACCTGTGATGCTCAATCTGTTTATTCACTGCTAAGACCCGACACATATGTGTTTCGGCCGTAAGGCCTGCCTCAGGGGTCTTGTTTCCAATGAAGTGCAGCTTTTCACTTATGTCTCTTATCTAAAAAAAATCAACCAATTGATGGTAATTAAGGGCTAGATTCACTAAGCCCACCGATCGTGTTTGTGATCGTGTACCGACCCGATTCACTAACCTCTGTGCCGATCATCCTCCGATCCGCGCATGCAAATGAGGGGAAACGGCTTGCAAAGTAGGAAGGACATGATTCACTAAACTAAAGAAGGCACACCGACTGGGCTGGCCGATCCAAAAACAAGTGACTGGTGAGGACCAGTTGCTTGAACAAAAACCCTGTTCTCTGCCCCAAATCTCCTGCTCGCCCTGCCCCGTCTCTTTTATGCTGGCCGCACTACTCTCTGCCCCAATTCTCCTGCTTGCCGCCCTGCGCTCTCTGCCCCGACTCTTGCTAGCCGCCCTGCTCTCTGCCTCGACTTTCATGCTTGCCGCCCCACTCACTGCCCCGACTCTCCTGCTTGCCAGCCTTCCCTGCAGCATGAGCCCGTGGTTTTAACCCACAGGCTCATGAGTAAAAAAGTTTAAAAAAATCACGAACAGCAAACGCATGTGCAGACTATCTACAGGCAAAGTAGAAGGTCTGCGCATGCATCGGGATCGCTCTCCAGCGTGCCTCTGATCGCCCCCATTTGTATGAGGTGCGAAGTATGGATCATTCGGCCTGCCTCGAATCGCTCATGGACCGGGTAGGATCAGTGGGCTTAGTTTCAAGTTTAATAAGTTTTTTGATTAATCGCTTAATCATACTTCTAAGCGATGTAGTTTAAAATTACATTTGTTGGGTGACAATACAATAAATAAAAGTACTTAAAAGAAAAAAAAAATACAAGATACAATCAATTTAAGGAGGAATGAAATACAAATCTTTAAAGTGAATCTAGCCCTAAGACAACTGTTTTTTTAGTGCAGGGAATGCATTAACAATGAGGGAGGCGATGTCCTTTATCCCCCCACCCCAAAAAAAATAAATATTGTGGCTACTAATGCTGAATTAGTTTTTGGCACCTCTCCCTCCTCATCATCCAAGATAAGGAGGCAAACTGACTACACCACTGCCCCTGTATACTGAATGCACTTGTCCATATTTAAATTTCGTTTGTTTCATGTTTTTTAACACTGTGAATCATCTGCACATTTAATTCACTAGTTGCATCCTGTTCAGATTGTTGCTACTAAATGCAAAAACATCCGCACAACCAAACACTTTTTGGTTAGAAGTACTGAATATTTGGCCAGCCCATCTCCCGCCCAGCACATAGAGAGCCTGTGAGAGCGCGCGCCAGGTTTAAGGCACGTGTCCCACGTGACGCACCCGTGCACGCCAAGAAGACAAAGACGAATTACAAAAAAAAAGCCTTACATGGGTTCAGCCGAGCTCCCGTGTACAAAGCGCATGCGGCTTAGGGCCCTTCAGATCCTCCTCTGGGCCTGACTTCGGGGCAAAGCAAAGACCTAGACGTGGGCTGCGATTGGTGGAAGCGGCTGCTGCTCAGGCAAACTCTGAGCGCGAGGGGGGCAGCGTTCTCAGCCCCCAAGAAAAGGGGGACTATGACTGTCGTTACGCGGAGGCTCTTTTCATAGCCCGGCAGCCATCTTGGATGGTGTATTCTTAAACTGAGCCGCAATGAGATTGGGCTGGGCTCATGTAGCAGAGCACACAGAGCCTAGCTTTTCGTGCTAGGAGGCAAACTATTTTTGTTTGCTTACTTCCTGATTAGGCACTCATTCCCTTCAAAAAAGTTCACAGTGTAATTAAATAAAAAATAAAAAAAAAATACGGGTAAAGAGATCTTAAATGTGTGTTTACTTTAGGCATACTTTTCTCTTTAAAGCAGTCTAGTTTTGTGCTGTGGGATGGAGGCCAAAAGTCAATAAACACATGAGCTCTTTCCTTCCTGAAAGATGTATGATTTTCAAAGCATGATAGGCTTTTAAGACATCTCTGCATTCTTTCATAGTAAATGACAGTAGATGAAGACCTGAACGGTCCATGGTCTGCCCTGTAACTACATGCATTACAATTTCATGATTGCATTATCTTTTGTGTTGTTTCTTCTGGGCCACAAATCTTAGAAGTCCACATGATACTGTCCTTAGGTTCCAACTACTGGAGTTGCTGTTGAAGCTTACTCCAGCTTATCCAAACCTTCTTTACGGGATTCAGGACTGTGAAAGTTTGCCCATACCTATATGCTAGAGTTCCTCTGTGTTCATCCCACACTTTTTAAAAAAATTCTGTCACCATTTTCCTCTCCATCACATGCCTCGGGAGCACATTCCAGGCATCCACCACCCTTTCCGGGAAAAATAATTTCCTAGCATTTCTCCCAAGTCTATCCCTCAATCTCAAATTATGTCCTCTAGTTTTACCAATTTCCTTTCTCTGGAAAAGATTTGGTCCTACATTAATACCTTTAAAATATTTAAATATATCATATCTCTCCTGTCCCTCCTAGGCCTAAATCTCATTACAGCGTTCAGAAATGAGCTTGTTAAAATATTTCAATGGTTTTCTTTTGCACTTTTGGGCCAAGTTAAATTGAAGCTGGGATCTAGTGGCATGAGCCTCCATTTGTAACTACTAGGGGAATTTCTCCTAGTATTTCCCCTGGATTTAATAATACCATTTCTCAACTTGCTTAAGTTCAGACATCACAATGACAATTCTCCACCAGGGCCCTTTCTATAAAACCTGCAATCAGATATTGGCATTTTTGCCTGAGAAAGGCCTTGTGTTGATCTCTTGGGGCAAGCACCAATGGAGAGAAATTTGAACATGAAGTCAAGAGCCTGGTTCCTGTTTCTAGGGTACTTATTTATTTAAAAATGTATTATTCGTGCCATCCTCTAGTTCTGCACGAGTTACATAATTAAAATACAAATAGCAAAATATTTCACAACAAATCTGGAAATCAACTGCTTGCTAATCACGCTTATCATAATACAGAAATCACGGAGAAAGGTAGCATCTAAATAACTCTTCAATAATTTATTATACTTATGGCAAACAAACAAAAAAAAAATCTGACCATATGATGGGATAATTTGCCCTTTTTCCTGCATACAGGCCACATCTATGTCAAAATCTTGTTAACCAATAACTGAGGGCTCCTTTTACTAAGCTGCGCTAGCGGTTACATTGCCGCCAGCATTGAGCTGGCGTTAGTTCTTGGCGCATAGCGCGGGGTTAGCGCGTGCTAAAAACACTAGCGCACCTTAGTAAAAGGAGCCCTAAATTGCACCCTAAACAAAATTATAGTTTTCCTACAGTTTAATAACTATAGTGTGACCTTTGGAGAATGAGGTTGGTGTGCAAATTCTGTTGACTACTGAGGAAATCACCAAGTGAGCTGCAGATGAGCCGACTTTTCCAGTTTACATTTAAATTGGCGCCCAAAACGTTTAACTGTGGCCATTCTTTCGCTAATGGCAATGGGCATCCAGACTCCCCACACACACGCAGCAAGAAGACCTTGCTTTCAGAATAAAGTGGTAATGGCTTCACTCACATGGGAAACTATCAGATATAAAACCTTAAAGTTAATGGAAATCCTACTTACCGTCTTTGCGCCTGACAGGATCTCAACAGGATGTCCACAAGCACATGACACAACATAGACCTTAAGGCAGAGAAGTCACAAACCTCACAGTAATGAGTCTTCCAAGCTGGAACATAAGCCTCCATCAATGCCTTATTTTTGTACAGCTGCTGAGCAAACTGATAAGAGGAACTCAGGTGATTGCGGGAGGGGGTCAGGATATGTAATAAAAAAATATATATAGTGCTAGTAAAAAAAATTTTTTAAAGCTGAGAAGCAACTTCCAATGTGTCTTTTTGCATGCCTCTCTCCACCCCCATTTCTCAACTATCAGGCGGTCAGATCAGATGTGGCCCTCTCCATGCACAGAGGGAAGCCATTTTAGTGATATAAATGCAGAGGTTGATGACTACAGTGAGATTATATACTAGGCTCCTCCTAGAACAGGTTATATTTTAGCAAGGTTCATCAGGCCTCTTATACTAAAGATGCTCTTGACTTCCTGGTTTGCAGGTGCTTTTTCAACTTCAATGGCTTCCCAAATCCACAGAAAGCATGAAATCTCTCATATAAGGATAAGATCACTACCAGGGCAATGGAAATATAAAAAGCGGCCACTTAGTCAGGGCCTCTTGACCTGGGACAAGAGAGCCATCCTTTCCAAATTTCCTTGGTGCTCCTATCCCACATCCATTACTCCCAAAGCCACTCTTGGAATCACAATTCGTACCTTTTTATTACCCTCGCTGTTTGGCCAGCCCTTCCTTATCTTTTCCTAACCTTCACTCTTCCTCCTTCCCTAATCTTATTAATTATAGTAACTTTGGGTTTTCAAAGGGGGAGTAAATAAAAAGAAAATAAGAGACAAAGTGGAAAAGAAGTGATCAGATGAGAAAACAAGGCCTAAAAGACAAAAAGCCCGAAAAGGATACGACAAGGACGTATTCTCTTTGTATTCTTGTGTGTTCTCTGTGTGTGCAGGGCTGGGTGCACTCAGGGAAGAGGGGAGCCCCGCCTTCTCTAGCTGCTTATTGGACGCAGGAGAGCAGCCAGGGCTCAGGCGGCCGGGCACGGTGCTGAGCAGGGATTCCAGCCGAGGGGGGCCTTTAGGGGATGGAGAGGGAAGCTCTTTAGCATTTTTTTTTCTCGTGGCTTTGCTCACTCTGATCTCAAAAGGCAATGAAAAACGCACACACCGACATACAAGCTATAGCTCAGTGCTGTCTGCCAGGCCAGGCCAAGCCCATCACCAATGGTTCAGTAGGGGTGCTGTGGATCAGGTGTATAGTGACCAACAAAATCTGTCTGTGGTGGGTCCCACTACCAGCTGCTGATACACTGCATTACTGTACTTCACTGTTTTTAATGTATTGACAAATCTGCAGATCTCAGTACTGGAATAACAAGAGTGTATATGCTTGTGGTGGTGATGGCAGAGGGGAGGAGGGGGTGTCTGTACTGGAATAAGTGTGCGCAGGACGTAGTTGCACTGGCAGAGCTGTATGTGAGGCAACATCTCAGTACTAGACTAGTGGGAGTACATAGTGTATATGATTTCCTTTACTGCTGGCTCCAGAAGTGGGTGTGATAATAAAACATGCCATATGAATGAAGATAGATGAGACTGGAGGGAGGTGATCATTCATCTTTTATTCTTCCCTTGAAGGGCTGCGGATTTTGCTGCTTTTGGTTTCTTTTAGCTTTTATCCCCGTTAATATACCAGGAGCAACTGCTGGAGTGCGTCTGCTGTGTAATGTACATAGCCTGTGTGGCTTGTATTGTATCTGCATAGCATAGGTAGGCAACTATATTTTCCTAATTGGACTTCGCTGGCTTTCCTCACAGTGGCTGACAGTTTGATGGTTTTTGTTAACTTGCAGGCGGTTTATAAACATTTCCATGCTGTTTTTTTGCCAGCTTCTACAGCACACACACTTGCAGCTGCTAGAAAAAAGAGAATCGTGAATAGTGTTTCGGTTGGGGCGCACCCACGTTTGATCGGCCCCACACAGCGAACAGGAGCTGCAAGTAGCAGGCAGTCATTTCCTTCTGAAGATTGCCAACAATGTACGCCTGATTACGCAACTAGAGAATGACTTGGGGACAAATTTTTCCCCATCCCTGCAAGTTTTGTCACTGTCTCTGCCTTAACCGCACAAGCCTCGAACACGTACAGTTTTAAAGTGTTTGAGGCTTGCAGGAGACGGGGAAAAATTTGTCACCGTGTCATTCTCTATACACAACCTAAGAGCAGGAGCACATACCATCTTGCCCACAGGAACAGCTTTTTCAAATCTTTCTTTGCCACAGGTGGCCAAAAAAGGACACCAACCCTCTAATCCTGTATAGTGCATCACAAGTTAAGCACCAATTAAGTACCTAACTTTAAGCACGCAAATGGAAGTTAAGACACCGAAACGGGGGCAACACAGAAGTTAAGTGCTTAACTGCTATTAGGCACAAAGACCCTGCTTCTATAAATGGCACCTAGCCGATTTCTGCACAGAAAATACATTTTAATTGGCTTAAATCACTGTTCTTCAACCACAGGTCCATGGACCAGTGCCAGTCCACAGGGCCAGCACGTGCATCAGGCCCAACAGTGTTCTTCAACTGCCGGTCCACGGTGCGATCGATGCGGCGTTATCTTTGAGCCAGCTCCCTCTTCCTAACTGATTCAGTGCACAAAGCCATGGGCAGTGGCTCCTACGGGCATCCTGCGCCTGAACCGGAAGCCTTCTCTCTGACGTTGCAACGTCAGAGGGAAGGCTTCCAGATGAAGCACGGGACGTGCAAGGTGCAATTAGTACTATTATGGGGTGGAGATTGGGTAGAGATGGGCGGGGTCTGGTCCATGACTTAGCCCAGTTTCTTAAACCGCCGGTCCACAGAATAATTATTTTATTTCTGCCGGTCCATAGGTGTAAAAAGGTTGAAAACACTGGCTTAAATGACGTGATAATTGAAAATGCCATTAAAAGCCAATTAAAAACTGGTTACGTTCTGCGTGCAGATTGGCACAGCTCCTATCCAAAAAGTAGGTGTGGTTAGGAGCAGAGTTAGGGCACTGGTATGCATCTGTGTTAGGTGCCAGTAAACTAGGCCGGGAAAGCCATTGTCTAAGATACCAGGCACTTATGTCAAGTTAGGCTCCACTAGGTGCAATTCAATAAACTCACCTAACTTTGATTGACATCCAGTAGGTGCCATTTTCAACATTTAGACAACAGGTAGAAGCTATAATACTGCCCCCAAACCAAATCATTAATATATCCACAACACGGGCAAGTATAAAGAACGCTTAAATCCAAACTGGTCAGAACTGAAAACCAGCATAAAAATGTGAGGAAAAGGACCTTAAAACACCCAGACCAGGGGTCACAGCCCAAGTCTTTAACGGGGTCATGAATTTTATCATCAGTCCTAAAAAAAAACAAACCTCACAATTTACTTAGGGGTCCTTTTACTAAGGTGCACTAAAAGGGTTAGCGCGCCTTAGTTAAAGGACGCTTTAATTTGTTTTAATTTTAATGCTGTTAAAATATTTTGGATAATTCACATAATCCTGAGTCGCAACATTTGAAACACTGAGGGCCTCTTCAATGAAACCGCGCTAGCAGTTTTTAGTGCAGAGAGCCGCGCTGAATGGCCCGCGCTGCTCCCAACGCTCATAAGAACTCTAAGCGTCGGGAGCAACGCAGGCCATTCAGCGCTGTTTGATAGAAGAGGCTTTTAACTTATATTCCTAATGGAGAATCTGCTGTTTCACAAAGTTGGCTTCTTCAGGGGTTAGTGTAGCATTTAGAAAGAAGACACTACACCAGGGGTGTCCAATTTTTTGGTTTCCCTGGGCCGCATTGGCCAAAAAAAATGTTTTTGGGGCCGCGCAAACATTGCAGCAATGACAAAATTCATGACCCCATTAAAGACTTGGGCTGTGACCCGTGGTCTGGGTGTTTGAGGTACTTTTCCTCACATATATATGCTGGTTTTCTGTTCTGACCAGTTTGAATTTAAGCGTTATTTATACTTGTCCGTGTGATGGATATATTCCTGATTTAGGCACCATTTATAGAATCAGGCCCTAATGTTTCTGCAAAGGGGACCTACACAGAAGTGGGTCATAGACGGGCCACACATTTAGGCTCCAGACTTATAGAAATAATATTGTTTCTTGAACACCCAGGTAGTCACATTTAAACCTGTATTTTACACGGTGTAAATGGTGGCACCCCAAATGCCAGCTTACGCTCTATCAGTAACAGAAACTGGCTACACAGATGCTGTAATAGAATATTATTTGTGCACAGATTTTGGGCACCTAGTTTTTAATGGCCTTTATAGAACTCAGCCCTGGTACATGTCACTTTGGACTTTTATGGAAGTTAAAAGTCATTCCTATTATACTTTCACCCCCACTGAAACTCAGGGGCAGGAAATTTCATGGCGACACCAGGAAGTATTTCTTCACAGAGAGAGTGGTTGACCATTGGAACAAGCTCCCAGAGCAGGTGATCATGGCCAACAGCGTGCCTGATTTCAAGAATAAGTGGGATGCCCACGTCAGATCTCTATGAGGGAAGTGTAAAGGTATCGCCACCTGAGTGTGATCTCTAGGAGGGTAGTTAGGGAGGGTTAATAGAGTGGGCAGACTTGATGGGCTATAACCCTTTTCTGCCGTCATTTTCTATGTTTCTATGTACAGAAATTTGCACGGGCAGGAGGAAGTCAGATAGCAATAAGGTGCATTGTTTTACAAGAAAAATACTCATAAATTCACAGGGCAATATCCCAAAGCAAAAGTACACACAGGTTGTGGTTGGTGCAAACCCCATGGGTAAGAAATATGTCTCCCCTCCTCCCACATTTACACCACTGCAGGGCAACATGATTAATGTTTTGTCTGCATATCTAAGGCAAACACCTCCCTGCGCTTTGTCCTTCATAGGCAGAATATACTTCAGCTCCTAGGATACTAAACGCTGTCCCTGATTACCAACACAGCTTCCATCCCCCAGTTCCTCAGCATGGCTTGGAGGGAGGGTACTATCCTTCATGTCCAGGACACTTTTTATCTTCATCGCAAGGCCTAAGGCAAAAGGGCATTGTACTATTCCTCTGTGCCACAGCCCTACACCTTCTGCTTAGAAACCAGTCAACCCTACTCCAGCAGTAGAAGAGGGGCGCTGTGGCATATGTCAAAAAAGAGCTCTTCCTGGGTCACAGAGGGCTTTTGTTTGTTTTCTATAATATTTGACTACTGCGACTAAGAAAGCACAGAGCTGTAGCAGAAATTAAACTTCTTTTGAGTTATACAGGAGCTACATAACTGTTACCATGAACTGAAGAAAAGCTGTCATACTAGGCCCATCCAGGTCTGTTTTCCAAAAGTGACCGACCCAGGTTAAAAGAATCGGCAACATCCCCAAACCCAGTCAGACTCCGCACTTCTTACATTTAGGATGAAGCAGTAGCATTTCCCTGGTCAACCTAAGTGCTGCCGGACTATTCCTCCAGCCTTCTCTAAATCTCTTTTAAACCCTGCTTTTACTACATCCACCAGCATCAAATTCCAGAGCTTACTGTAGTTGTGCCTCTTGTGAAAATATTTTCTCCTGTTTGTTTTCAATGTACCATTTTGTAATGTCATAGCATGGGCCCTAGTTTAATAATCAAATCAACAGAATCTCTTCATCCATTTCACTCCATGAGGTTATACTGGGTTTTTTGGGGGGACACAGCAGAAAGTAATACATAGGTATTTTTGTTTTATTCTCAGATCCTTTCTTAGTAATCTATCATCTTGAATGAAATGGTGTGGTGGCCGTGTTAGTCCACTTTCCAAGGTAATATACAGAAATAAAACAAAGGAAATAAGATAATACCTTTTTATTAGACTAATTCAATGCATTTTATGATGAGCTTTCAAAGGTAACCCTTCTTCTTCAGATCAGAAATAAGCAAATGTTGACAAATATCAGTATATATATATATATATATATATATCTAAGGAAAACATGAAAGTGTATCAGGGATAGGAAGTGGGGTGGGTGGGCAGGAGACAGAAATGTGGCAGAGCAGTTTGAAATGTCTTTGTAGTGGGAAAGAAAGCCCAGATCTCTGTTAAGTCCTGTCTGGTAGGTGTCAAAATTCCTTATCATTTGATTTCGTTCTTGGATTGTTTTAAAATTTCACTTTTAGTATTCTCACCATAAAATCATTGGTGCAGTGGCCAGTTTTTCCAGAGTGTTGTCCGACAAGAGGTGACATCCTGGTTGAAGGGACACGTATCAAGTCCTTAGGCCTTGTTTTCAAGCTGTAAAAGCCAGACCCTGTTTGTCTTTCCTTCTTTGAAAATACTACAAGGACATTTATGTTTAAACAGAGATGTTGTGAAGTGAATTCAATTGTTTTTATAAGCCGTATTTGCAAACAGATTTAAATTAGGAGCTTTGCTGGTCAAGGCTTTTTTTGACCCTCTGTGGACTTCAGTCTCCAGATAGAAAAAATGCTGATGTCTTTAAAGTTTCATGTGACCTGTGTCCATATATGGTTTGTGTTTACGTCACATGCTGACAAACCTGATTCATGTAAAAGATATAAAAGATGTGAAACTCATAATAAAATTTGGACATGTTTTGGAAGATGATTTCTGGTCTTTAAGATATGTCCCCAGGTACCTGACTTCCAAATGACAGAGACAGAGAAAGTATGGGGCAGGAATTGGGACCTAATCCTTTTCACTGGTTGGTATTGCAATTCTTAATATGATATCTGGTCTTTAGCATTTGGCTTGTTTCACCGATGTAGACCTCTTGATGTCTACCACATTAGAAGGTGAACATGCGAAGGATCCCTTTATGCTGAATGTTTTTCCCATATGAGTGACCGTGGGATCCTCTGAGCTGTGCTCACAGTTTGTCACACCACAAGGATGTGTGCCATTCTCTTCGTGGGTTTGTGTAGGGAGCTTGCTTTTTACCAATTTTTGTTTCATAGATATCATTAAAAATTGCAATACCTAGAATAATTACAGTTGGAGTGGGTGGGAAGATATTATTAATATGAAGAGGGTAAGGTTACTGGGCAAATAAATATTGCTATGTTTTATTGTATAATCATTGAGTGGGGGGGAGAAAATGAGTGGTTATATATATATAATTGTAAGTGGATGTGCTTAAATTGATGTTTTATGTGTTATATATTCATGTATTGCACTTTTGAAGTATGGAAAATCAATAAAGAATTATTTAAAAAAAAAAAATTCCAATACCAACCAGGATGTCACCTCTTGTCGGACAACACTTTGGAAAAACTGGCCACTGCACCGATTTTATGGTGAGAATACTAAAAGGGAATTTTAAAACAATCCAAGAACGACACCTACCAGACAGGACTTAGCAGAGATCTGGCCTTCCTTTTCCACTACAAAGACATTTAAAACTGCTCTGCCACCTCTCTCTTACCCACCCTTCCTCATATTTTTTTTATATATACTGATATTTGTCAACATTTGCTTATTTTTCATCTAAAGAAGAAGGGTTACCTTTGAAAGCTCATCATAAAATGTATTGAGTTAGTCCAATAAAAAAAGGTATTACTTTGTTTCCTTAGGGGATTTTTTTGTTTTATTTCTATATATAACCTAGTAATCTATAACATTCTTGGCTTGTTTGTCCACCTCTGCACCCTAAGCTGATGCCTCCAAGACAGCCCACATTGATCCCACCCTAAATCCTTTTCTCGGATAGTGTCTCCTGCTGTAGAACCTGTTCATAGGAATTCCTCTTTCTCCATTATGGCTCCCACTCTTAGGAATTCCTTACCCTACTACCCTCTGCATTGAAAAATCTTTTGCGATTTTTAAGGCGCAATTGAAGTCATACTTTTTTTCTTTGGCTTTCTGCTCTTGACCTTTTTTCCTTACTTTACTTATGCTATGGATCACCCTTTCTTCTTGACTTCTTAGCTTATATCAGGGGTGTCAAAGTCCCTCCTCGAGGGTCGCAGTCCAGTCGGGTTTTCAGGATTTCCCCAATGATCTATTAGCATACAATGAACGCAGTGCATGCAAATAGATCTCATGCATATTCATTGGGGAAATCCTGAAAACCCGACAGGACTGCGACCCTCCAGGAGGGACTTTGACACCCCTGGCTTATATCCTTAATTGTTTGGGCAGAATTTCAATGTGACTTCCCTTCCCTTTTAGAAACATATAAACATGATGGCAGATAAAGGCCAAATGGCCCATCTAGTCTGCCCATCCACAGTAACCATTATCTCTTTCTCTCTCTGAGAGATCCCATGTGCCTATCCCAGGCTCTTTTGAATTCAGACACAGTCTCTGTCTCCACCACCTCTTCTGGGAGACTGTTCCACGCATCTACCACCCTTTCTGGAAAAAAGTATTTCCTTAAATTACTCCGGAGCCTATCACCTCTTAACTTCATCCTATGCCCTCTCATTGCAGAGTTTCCTTTCAAATGAAAGAGACTAGACTCGTGCGCATTTACATTACGTAGGAATTTAAACGTCTCTATCATATCTCCCCTCTCCCGTATTTCCTCCAAAGTATACAGATTGTCTGCCTCCATATGCCTTATCACAAAGACCACATACCATTTTGGTAGCCTTCCTATGGACCGGCTCCATCCTTTTTATATCTTTTTGAAGGTGCGGCCTCCAGAATTATACACAATATTCTAAAGGAGGTTTCACCAGAGTCTTATACAGAGGCATCAATACCTCCTTTTTTCCTACTATGCAACCCAGCATCCTTCTAGCTTTCGCCGTCACCTTTTCAACCTGTTTGGCCACCTTAACATTATCACATACAATCACTCCTTCCCTTCCCCAACCTTTTTATTTTTATTGTAACCTCCCCTTTCTTTATCCCCCTTGTACCCATTTCGGTTTGTATATTGGTTGAACTTATGTTTTTGTTTACTGCCTCCCTTATGTCTTTTTAATTTTCTTTTAATAATTATATTATTCTTGTAAATCGCTTAGACTAACTGTGGCTGTATTTGCGGCATATCAAATAAATTGAAACTTACAGGAGAGTGTGGCGCAGTGATTAGAGCTACGGCCTCAGCACCCTGAGGCTGTGGGTTCAAGCCCTGTGCTGCTCCTTGTGACCCTGGGCAAGTCACTTAATCCTCCACTGCCCCAGGTACATTAGACAGATTGTGGGCCTGCCACGACAGACAGGAAAAATGCTCGAGTACCTGGATGTAAACTGCTTTGAGTGTGGTTGTAAAACTATAAAAAGGCGGTATACACAAGTCCTATTATGTGCAACACAGAGAACAGAATAAATACTCCAGGCTATTTCTCTTCACCAATACCAAAAAAAAAAAAAACCTCTAGAACACAGTAATATGAAACTGAAAAATTCTTAAGTAAGGGACTCACAGATGCCCACGCACCACCCAAAGGGATCTTTCTTATACAGAGACTTTAATAACAGATTGTAAGCTTCCTCTTCCATTGTCACTCTGCAATAAATGACTGAAAACATGATGAAGGGAAAACACCAAATTTTGTCTTTATGTCGTAAATGGCAGTAACAAAGAACACCCCTCTTCCCCCCAAACAAATCCCCTAATTGCAGGAGCTGGCATTTTCAGACTCTCTCACATACTGTTGGCCTGGAGATGCCTCAGATATCTGCCTCTAGGTATTTGGCGTGCAGGTCTGACACGTCATCTTGGGAGATCCGCACCCAGCCATCCTCACGCACATGGTAAAGGCTGACCACGCCACCAGAATAAGCATCCCTGTATGTGGCCTGGTAGATAGCTCTCCGTGCAAGCTCCAGGGCAACCTGCGCTGACATTTCTTCTACATACCCTCTATCCAGTACACCATAGGCATACATGGAACCAGAGCCCACTGAGAAAAGTGAACCAGAAACGCGGTTCCCTTCGCTGTCCACATAGTACAAACCTGCCAAGGGAGAAGAAGTAGTGTCAGTTACCCCTCGTTCCAGCTCAACCAAATACTGTGCCAACCATACAATCCCTGCACTTGTTATGCAGTCAGAGGTCAGCCAATCATAATGCAGACTCCACAATCAAGCCGTCATGATGCAATGACAGGCTAGCAGCACCTCCTCAAACCCAAGATTCTGGACAAACTCTGTGCCTGCACTATCTAGTTATCAGGAACCCATCATACCTAGCTTCTCTCTCATCTTGCTCTTAGGTTCAGCGCACACTCACCACTGTCCAAGAAGCTACTACTATTAATTATTTCTATAGCATTACCAGACGTATGCAGTGCTGCACAGTCACAAAGAAGAAACAGAAAAGAGCTTCCAATCTAAACAGCCAAGAGAGACAAACAGGATGTCATGGATACAGTTAAGGGGAACGGGTCAGAGGGGTGTAGAGTTATATAGATCAAAGGCTATATCAAAAAGGTGGGTTTTCAATCTGCTTTTAAACAAGGGAAGGGAAAGCGGACAAACTCGGGTAATTCCAGGCATAGTGGGCAGCTCGATGAAAGGAATGAAGTCTGGAATTGGCAGTGGAGGAGAAGGGTAACACTAAGAGCAGCTTATCTGAGGAACAGAGTTCTCTGGGCGGTGTATAAAGAGAGAGAAGAGAGATATTGAGGGGCAGCAGAATGAACACACTTGTAGGTCAGCAATAAGATCTTGAACAGTATGCGAACGCGGATAGGGAACCAGTTAAGTGATTTAAGGAGAGGGTGACATGAGTATAGCAAGGTTGGAAAAAGATGAGTCGTGCAGCACAGTTGCATAAGTCTGCTCTCTTTAGTACCTTTTTGTATTTTCTAACCTAGCTTGGGTACTAATTTTCATTTTGGAACGCCATGCATTGATTAGCTAACTTTGCTCTCTACTACCTGGACAAATCCCCCCCCCCCCCTCCAATTCTCCTTACCTCTGCAACACCTATAGCCTAAGAACCCCAGAACTCACCAGGACCCCTCTTGTCCCAGCCGCAGATCATGGTGCCCATGGAAAGCCCCATGCCTTTGTACTGATATACCATGTTGGCTAGAAGCTTAGAGGCAGCAGCCACTGATATCCGCTCCTTGTTGCGCAGTTCGTAGATGCGACACTGCCGTGCCAACAGCCGCTCCCAGAAAGAGCAGTCAGCGGCACCCCCAGCCATTGTGCCCAGCAGATATGGATTGATCTCGATCACCTTCTTCACTGTTTGGGAGGCAATGTAGCAGCCAGCTGTGGCCCGTGAATCCACTGCCACAATTACTCCATGGCGGAACTAAGTGAAACCAAAAAGGAAAAAGGTGAGGGGGAGGAAACGGGGATCTCAAGCAGGACTTCCTTTACACTTAGGTAGACAAGTATAAACACAATGTACAATGTATTTTCACAATATAACCTTTAAGACTAGAGTAGTAATACAATCAGTGTTTCTATTGTTAAGTCAGTAGACTGTGCATATTAATGTGATATATAGCTATACATACATCGTCATCTATATATGACATAATAAAATATTTCAGGGGTCCATCACAGCCCCATTGTTACATGTGTGTGTATTTTGTTACTACCTGTGCGGTATATGTTGTATTGGGGCAATGTGAGGGACTGGGTAAAAGGCAGACCCTCTAGATTCCAGCTTAAATTGGATTTAAGGATCAGGGGATCCAGAGAACACGGCTTTGTAATTGCTGGATTCTCCCAATGGAAATTACAGGATCCGGGAGATCGAAACCCTTTTCTTATCTGCTATCTTCCAGATCCCCCCTAATTCTAAGCTTTCCGCTCTGAAAACCACTGGGGGATCAGGAGGATACCTTGGCAAACTGCAGCCAGAAAAGAAAGGGAACCAGATCCTACCTGGAAGATCCAGAGTAGAGAATGACTTGGGGACAAATTTTTTCCTGTCCCGTCCCTGCAAGCTCAGTCCTCATCTGCACAAGCCTCAAACACTTTAAAATTATAAATGTTTGAAGCTTGTGTGGTTAAGATAAGAGCTTACAAGAATGGGGAAGTGACAGCGACAAAGTGGACAGGGAAAAAATTGTCCCCGTCTTGATCAGGACAGCCAAGATTCTCTGAATTCCCTTGATCTTTCCAACGGGAGGATCCGGCAGCCTAAAAGACATCCTCTGGATCCTCCAATGCACAAGATCCAGAGCAGAGCCTCCCACTAGGGTCACAAATCTTGCTTTTGGGGGGTCACCAACACCACTAGGTGGACTCTCAGGAGGAGGGGGGGGGTCACAACCACAAAATAATGGGGAGGCAGTGAACCCAGAGGATCCGGCTTTTACCCTTTCCCACGTTTCAAACGAAAGCTGGCGTTTATCAAGTCATTTCTTTAGCAACAGCGCGCGCAGCTTCTGCCAACGCGCGTAGAACGAACGTGGCTACCTTGAAGGCCAGGGTGGTGGTCCCGTGGAGAAACTCGATGCCGGCCTCCTCGCTCCATTCCTCCCCCACCGGCGCCGCGAAGCTCAGTCGCTCCGCGTCGAAGGCCAAGCCGCCGGGCTCCCGCACTTCCTCCTGCCGGTGCCGCGCGCCCAAGGCCGCGCAATCGGACCGCAACACGCTCGCCAACGCCATGTCAACTCCGGGCAACCCGAAGGGCCGCCCACGCTAACGCCGTTATATAAACGCGCGGCGGCCATCTTGACTTGGGGCAAGTGACTCAGCTTTCCTCGCCGTCTACCGTCGAGTTGACAGCCGCCATTTTACTTACGGGTAAACGCAGCCAACTGTCATAAGTGAGGGCGGCGCACACCTTCGCCATCTTGAATATGGGCGGAGAAGCTTGTGTCCTGGTTACGATATCCTATAACTGAGGTATTTAAATTGTATAAAATGTATTTTAAAAGCCACCATTTTGGAAAAGGGCAAAGAACGCCCTGAGTCATGGTTACTGTTGCTAAGGCTGCTGTTCTTCTTGCAGGCCTAGTCATATCCATCTGTCTGGTCAAAGGAGAATTCTTGTTTTTAAGTTAACAGTGAATATAGTTTTGTTTATCAATATTTCAGACTATAGATCTTCTAGACGAGCCCTTCAGGAAAAAGTAGTATAGTAGTGATCATCCAATGGGACTGACTGACAATTGTTGGATAATCAAAAAGTTGGATAATACTAAACAAGTGGATGAGGGCTAGAATAGTACTGTATAGTAGTGATTCCTGGTGTGGCAAATGTGATGAAGCCCATAGAATTGTATGTAGGGTTACCAGACGTCCAGATTTATCTGGACATGGCCTCTTTTTAGGGGGTATGTCCAGGCGTCTGGATGGCTTTTCAAAACCCAAAGAAGGACATGGTGCTACTTGAAAGGGTCCAGAGAAGAGCGACTAAGATGGTTAAGGGACTGGAGGAGTTGCCGTACAGCGAAAGAGGAGATTGAGAGGGGACATGATTGAAACATTCAAGGTACTGAAGGGAATAGACTTAGTAGATAAGGACAGGTTGTTCACCCTCTCCAAGGTAGGGAGAACGAGAGGGCACTCTCTAAAGTTGAAAGGGGATAGATTCCGTACAAACGTAAGGAAGTTCTTCTTCACCCAGACTGTCCCAGAGAGTGATAGAAAGCTGGAACGCCCTTCCAGAGGCTGTTATAGGGGAAAACACCCTCCAAGGATTCAAGACAAAGTTAGACAAGTTTCTGTTGAACAAGAACGTGCGCTGGTAGGGCTAGTCTCAGTTAGGGCACTGGTCTTTGACCTAAGGGCCGCCGCATGAGCGGACTGCTGGGCACGATGGACCACCGGTCTGACCCAGCAGTGGCAATTCTTATGTTCTTATGGCACTTTATCCAGGTTTTGAAAAGCAGATTGTGTCGGGAGGTGCATAAGCGGATGCCTTCTTGACTGAGCCGAGAAGGCTGAGGGGGGCGGGGTGTGGGTGTAACAGGGCAGTGTTGAGGTGGGTCTATGGGTCCGGATTTTACATACGTAAAATCTGGTAACCCTAATTGAATGGACTTCATCGCTTTTTCTGTGTGGTACTTGCTACCATGGCTTTGTAAAAGGAACCCTTAATGTGCCCAAGATTCTTACCTAGCACTGCTGCCTTTTCCCTGTAACTTCATCAAGTGTTCCCTAGTCTTTGTAATCTTTGATGGAGTGAAAAATTGATCCACTTGTACCCGTTTTACTCTACTCAGGATTTTGTAAACTTCAATCATATCTCCCCTCAGCCGTCTCTTTTCCAAGCTGAAGAGCCCTAATCTTTTAGTCTTTCCTCATACGAGAGGAGTTCCATCCCCTTTACCATCTTGGTCGCTCTTCTTTGAACCTTTTCTAGTGCCGCTATATCTTTCTTGAGATAAGAGACCAGAACTGACCGCAATACTCCAGGTAAGGTCGCACCAGGGAGTGATATAGAGGCATTATAACGTTCTTAGGCTTATTAACCATCCCTTTTTTAAATATTTCCTAGCATCTTGTTTGCTTTTTTGGCCGACACTGCACATTGGGCGGAAGATTTAATCGTATTCTCTACAGATACCCTGATTTTTTTCTTGGGCGCTAACCCCCCAAGGTTCTAATCCCTAGCTCTATCACTGACTGTGTATGTGACTTTGGAGGCGTCAATTTATTTCACTAAGAACATAAGAATTGCTGGGTCAGACCAGTGGTCCATCATGCCCTGCAGACCGCTCATGTGGCGGCCCTTAGGTCAAAGACCAGTGCCCTAACTGATACTTACCTGCGTATGTTCTGGCTCAGGAGGAACTTGTCTAACTTTGTTTTGAATCCCTAGAAGTTGTTTTCTGGAACAGCGTTCCAGTTTTCTACCACTCTCTGGGTGAAGAAGAACTTTCTTACATTTATACGGAATCTATCCCCTTTTAACTTTAGAGAGCGCCCTTTCGTTCTCCCTACCTTGGAGAGGGTGAACAACCTGTTTTTATCTACTAAGTCTATTCCCTTCATTATCTTGAATGTTTCGATCACGTCCCATCTCAGTCTCCTCTTTTCAAGGGAGAAGAGGCCTAGTTTCTCTAATCTCTCACTGTATGGCAACTCCTCCAGCCCCTTAACCATTTTAGTCACGCTTCTCTGGACCCTTTCGAGTAGCACTATGTCCTTCTTCATGTACGGCAACCAGTGCTGGCAGTACTCCAGGTGAGGGCGCACCATGGCCCGGTACAGCGGCATGATAACCTTCTCCGATCTATTCGTGATCCCCTTCTTAATCATTCCTAGCATTCTGTTCGCCCTTTTCGCCGCCGCCACCACACATTGCGCAGACGGCTTCATCCACTGGTTGACCAGTACTCCCAACTCTCTTTCCTGCGGGGGTCTCCAAGTACTGCACCAGACATCCTGTATTCGTGTATAAGGTTTTTCTTACTGACATGCATCACTTTACACTTATCCATGTTAAACCTCATTTACCATGTCATGGCCCATTTCTCGAGCGTGTTTATGTCACGTTGCAGGTCTTCGCAATCCTGCGTCTTCACTACTCTGAATAACTTCGTATCGTCTGCAAATTTAATCACCTCACTCGTCGTACCAATTTTCAGGTCGTTTATAAATATGTTGAAGAGTACGGGTCCAAGCACCGAACCCTGCGGCACTCCACTCGTGACGCTTTTCTAGTCCGAGTATTGTCCATTTACCCCCACTCTCTGTTTCCTATCCCCCAGCCAGTTTTTTATCCACGTGAGTACATCACCCTCGATTTCATGGCTCACAATTTTTCAAAGTACTGTAGTTGTTCATGCGGAACCTTGTCGAATCTTCTGAAAATCCAGATATACAATGTCGACTGGGTCTCCCTTGTCTATCTGTCTGTTTACTCCCTCAAAGAAGTGTAGTTCTAATCCCTATCTCTGTCACTGACTCCTTATGCATTCCTGAAGAAGTCACTTTATTTTTCTGTGTCTCAGATTACCTTAGCATGTGCAATGGTGAGAGTCCTCACCATTCCTTGGATGCTCTGTGTATCCCCCTCCTTGCTTTTCCATCTCTACTGAGTTTGTGTGAAGAGCTCCTTCTACTGTGTCGGTCTGTGGAGCTGCGCAGTGGACATGGACATTCTCTGTGAAACACACAGAGTGCTTGACTTCTGAGCTCATCCAAGCTGCGTCCCGAAGCTGAAATTGCAGTGAGGGGTAAAGAGGAGCAAAGGTGCTGTGTTATTAGAGCCTTCTAAGAGTTTGGGATTGTGGAGAAAATACTTCCCCTCCTCCAGGCTAGTAATCTTTCTTTTAGAAACGGGAGCAGGGAAGGTTTCTTTCCTCTCTTCATTAGGGGAAATGCAAGATGAGAGAGAGGGGGCAGAGTAAAATTGGCACAGCCATTAAACAAGTCTAGGTTACCTGGGACAGCAGCTTCTAGAGAGCAGCAAAGAAAGGCTTGCTTTCAGAGCAAAAGTTTCAAGTTTTATTTAAAATTTGATACACATGCTTATCAAATATTTCTAAGCAAATTACAATTCTAAAATGGGAGGACAATAACATACATGGCAATTTTGAACAGATGTACAATACTAGACTGGTACAAGATGGGAAGGGAAAAGAACTGCAATGGCGATAGCACAAGAGAAACATATAGGGTTGGAACAACAAGGAGGGGTAAGAGTGAAAATAGAAGTGTGGGTATAGACTGTCAGAAAATATAAAACAATACGATTATGTCTTGATCCTTAAGCCTAGGTTTCGAAGGCATCCCTATTAATTAAACTTTTGAGGGAACCTTTGAATCTATCCAGTGCTGTTTCTTTTCTCAGGTAGGCTGGTAGGGCGTTCCCAAAGTTGGGGAGCTGTAACCAAGAAGATGGCAGCATGCCTTTGTACTAATGATGTTCAAGGATTTGATCTTAATATGCTGGAAGGGGTGTAGGGTATAAGAAGTTGATCAAGAAATACAGGCGATACCCGTTGGGGCTGGAGTGGGGGGTTAGTCCCTTCTACACTGGATTCCATACAAGATGAACCACTGTTTCCTGTGGGATGGGAGAGTTGATCTTTTGAGAGGTAAGAGCAGTCCGGTTTGTTTACATTTTGAGATGCTCTTAATAGGGGGGTCCTGGTGTCTTTTGAGGCCTTTCAGAAGAATTGTGCTCTTCCTCTGGGGGATTATTTGACTTACTTCCAGATTTGTCATTTTATACGCTTTAGGGGTTGGGATAAGGGGCCTCCATTGTCTATTGAATATTTGGAACGTTTGTGGATCACGTTTCGGACCTTACCTAAATCTATATCGGTTCTTTACCAACATTATAGAGGTTCTACTCCTTTTCGCCCCACCTATAAAAAGGCATGGGAAATGGATTTGGGGTATATTTTTACGGATTGGGAGCGATCCCAGGTATGCATTGAAGTGGGTAAGGCTTCCTCCTGTATTCAGGAAAATGCATACAAAGTGTTCACTAGGTGGTACTTTACACTGACTTGCACGTTTGCACAAGATGTATCCTGGGGCCTCTAATACCTGTTGGCTTTGTGGGAGGAAGACTGGTACATTTTTGCATATTTGGTGGGAATGTACAGTATTGAAACTTTTTGGAAAAAGGTGGTGGGGGGTTTGTCTCAGCTGTTGCAGATTCTTCTAACTTTTACTCCACAGGGTTGTTTGTTGGGACTTTATAATGTGTGCCCGCATACCTGGCAGACTAAGCTCCTTCGCTGGGAATTGGCAGCGGCTAAATGCCTGGTTGCTACTCATTGGAAACAGGCAGAACCGCCTTCCTTACTGAACGGAAAATGAAGCTTTGAGTGCCATGGAACTTTCAATAGCAAAGAGTCATGGCTATTATGCTTCTTACACTCAGACTTGGTCTCTAATTATGGATAAAGTGAATTTGCTGAATTAAGTTTACCGGGGGGGGGGGGGGGGGGGGGGGGGTTGAGAAGGTAGGGTGGCTTCATGAAGAAACAAGAGGGGGCTACTCGTAAGAGTGGTATTGTTATGTGGGGTTTTGGGATAGGCTGTTGTGGCTTGGATATCAGGGCACTGGCGGTGCTCAGGGGGATGCTTTTTGATTTGCATTGTTTAGACAGTTGTTGTTTGGTTATTTCCTTGTGTATTTTATATTGTACTGATATCCCTTTCTTTCTGCGATGTTATGTAATTTTCTAAAACTTTAATAAAAATGTAAAAATATTTTAAAAAATAAATAAATAAAGACAGGTGATTTTGATAGTCGAATTATGAAAATTATAAGAGCTATTTTATAAGTAATTCTATATGAGATTGGAAGCCAGTGGGCATTCTTCAAAAGGGGTGTAACGTGGTCAAACTTTCTTGAATTTGTAATAACTTTTATCACCGTATTTGGAATTATTTGTAACCGTCTCAGTCCTTTTTGCGAAATGCCTTTGTATAATGAATTGCAAAGGGGAGGTCCAAACCCATACTTTTGTAGAAGGTTTGTGTGGTGATCGTGATTATTCAGTTTAATTAACAAAATCTTAGGAGACCCAGGCTAGGGGCACGAAAGTTAATGGGGAAAGGGTTTACCCCTCTGAGTCAGAGCAAAGCAGGATGCAGGAGAGAGATAAGACTAAGTTACAGAGAGCACTGGGGAGAGAAAGAGATGGATGATGGGGCTTCAGAGAGCAGTGGTGAGAGACCAATTAAAACAAAAAGAGAGATACACAGACCAAGAGAGTTAATGGAGACAGAGACACACGCGGAGAAAGAGAGAAAGCAATGTGGAGCTGTAGAAAAAAAAACAGAGATGGGTGAGGTTACAGAGTGTCACTGATCCATAGTCAGTTGGGATTATTTTCAATGTATTACAGTGCCTGGGTAGCGTCTGTCAGATACAACCATTCACAGCATCCTTGATGCCTTCAGTTTAGCATCAGTCCTGCTTGGCTGTGGAGACATGGGGTGGGGCACTGAGTGTGAGATGGATGTGGGGAATGTCATGATATAAAACCCTTCTGCTTCCCTGTGGTGTCACTCCTTTCCCTGTGGCAAGTTGGAAAAGACCCGATTGCAGACAGCCATGGCCCTGGAGCAAGTTTGCGGTTCTGATTTTGCACTAAGGAAGCATTATATAGAACCTGTGTCTCTGGGTGCCTACAGCACAGGTGCAGTACCACCCGGCCAGGATACAGAGACCTTCATAGCCCAGTTATGTCGTGGCAAAGGCAGTGGGGTTGCCCTGCAACTAGCACATGGTACCACCACCCTGGCTTTCAAGTTCCAGGGCGGTATAATTGCAGCAGCGGACACCCGTTCCTCCTGTGGCTCATACATCTCCAGCCCTGACTCGCAGAAGGTCATCCCTATCCATAGCCATCTCGTGGGCACCACATCTGGCACAGCTGCAGACTGTGCTACCTGGGAGCGCCTGTTGGCACGGGATTTCCGGCTTTACGAGCTGCGCCATGGTCGTAGATTGAGTGTAGCAGGGGCTGCCAAACTCCTCTCCAGTGCACTATACTGCTACAAGAGTCTGGGGCTGTGTGTGGCGACTCTTCTCTGTGGCTGGGACCACACGGGCCCTGCCCTTTTCTATGTGTACAGCGACGGAACACGACTTCCTGGGGATATGTTCTCAGTGGGCTCAGGATCACCATATGCCTACAGTGTTCTGGATGAGGGCTACAGGTATGAGATGAGCACAACAGAGGCTTATGCGTTGGCGTGCCGTGCCGTCTGCCATGCTACTCACCGCGACGCCTACTCCGGAGGCCATGTAGACCTCTTCCACGTGCAGGAGAGTGGCTGGAAGCTGGTATCACGGAAAGACGTCTTTCCATTCTATTATGATCTCCAGTCAAGGCAAAAGAATGTGGAGGAGGGTGAGGAAGGAGCCAGCGCCCTATGAGGGCCAGAGAGGGAAATGAACAAAGCTTTTTGTACCCATCATGCTTCAGCGCTTACTGCAGATTCACTCAGACTAGAAGATGAACAGCCTGTTGGAGATTAGCCCAGTTGTCCAAGAGCCACTTATATTGTCTAGAAATGTTGTCTTCCATAGCAGATGCCCTGCCTTGGCTCTGGACTGCTCCATTTTACACACTGTCCTATGTCTGGCATTTATGGAGCACGTCATGAGACTCTGTGTATTCAGGAAACTACCACCAGTCCTCCGTTATCTGTGCTCAGGGGAGATTTGATAGAGGTCTATAAAATACTGAGTGGAGTAGAAAGGGTAGATGTGAATCACTTGTTTACTGTTTCCAAAAATACTAGGACTAGAAGGTATATGATGAAGCTAATAAGTAGTAGATTTAAAACAAACTGGAGAAAATATTTCTTTACTCAACGTGTAATTAAACTGTAGAATTTGCTGCTGGAGAATGTGGGGAAATCAGTTCGCTTAGCGGGGTTTTAAAAAGGTTTGGATAATTCTCTAAAAGAGAAGTCCATAGGCCATTATTAAGATGGTCTTGGACAAATCCATGGCTTCTCCTTAGGATAAACAGCATAAACTCTGTTTTACTCCTTGTGATCTTGCCAGGTACCGGTTGACCTGGGTTGGCCACTGTTAGAAACAGGATACTATGCTTGAGGGACCTTCCGTCTGTCCCAGTATCGCAACTCTTATGTTCTTAAGTGTGTGTTGGAGAGGAGGTTATTGTGTTTCTAGTTCTAGTGGCTGGAATTAAAGATCCTCTGAATATATCTGCAAACTAAGGATAAAGCTCGGGCTCTCCTCACTGTTTATTTTCCAGATGTTTAGTTGGAGAGTAGAGGGGATGTATGTTTTGCTGTCTTTCTTAAGACTAGAATAAGCATGTGTCTGTATATATAAAATTGGCGTCTCCTAAGACAACTTGAAATACATTTTGTTGTTTAGAAATTCATCAGGAGCTGACGGCGGTTGTCTCTTTGCTATCTCTTTCTGTCTCCTTCCATTAATGTTTACAGAAAAACTTAAGGGAAAGTGTTTGTTACCGGAGACGCAATGACGAGGAAAGTAAACCTTATCAGAGAAGGGCTGCCTGTCAACTCCAGGCTCCTATCTGTAACTGGTGCTCTTACCCTGAAATTCACTCCATCACCATGGACACAGTTTGGTTTGTGCACACCTCCACCTGTTGCCAGCTTTCCTCCATCATTGCCTCCGACTCTCCTACAGTTCAAACTCCTCTTACTGACCTACAAGTGTATTTACTCTTCGCCTCCTCAATATCTCTCTTCTCTTATCTCTCCCTATACTCAACCCTGAGAACTCCATTCATCTTGTCTGTTCTCTTCTCCTCTACTGCCAACTGGAAGCCCTGAATATGTATTCCCTAGAGGAAAAGAGGGACAGGGGAGATATGTAAAACCAGAGAGCATAATTTGAGGCTGAGGGGTGGTAGATTCAAGAGTAATGTTAGGAAATTCTTCTTTACGGAGAGGGTGGTTGATGCATGGAATGTGCTCCTGAGGGAGGTGGTGGAGAAGAAAACGGTGACAGAGTTTAAACAAGTGAGGGATGAACACAGATGATCTCTAATCAGAAAATAATGGGTATACATTGAAGGAACTAAGGCCAGTACTGGGCAGGCTTTCAAGGTCTGTGTCCCGTATATGGACATTCAGTTGAGGACGGGCTGGGGAGGGTTTCAATGGCTGGGATGGTTAAGATGGGCTGTAGTGAGCTTTGATGGAGGCTCCAGTAGATGGAACCTAAGCACACTACTGGGCAGGGCTGTGGGTTTCTGGCCCACAAATATCTAAGAAAAAGGACCATTTAAACCAAATGAATTTATGGGGCATGTATGGTTGGGCAGACCGGATGGACCACTCGGGGCTTTATCTGCCATCTGACTGGGGAAGATTCTCAAACATTGGCGGTAAAATCCAACGGGCCGTTGTTGTGGCCACTATTGTAATGATTGAAAGACTCTCTGTTAGGCTTGCACCATTTCTTGTGTTTTCAATAAAATGATTGTCCTTCAAGTTGGGTGATTATGTCCCTTCTTCGCTCTCCGAAATCAATAAATGGACCAACAACTTCAAACTAAAACTTAACGCAGAGAAAACAAAAGTCTTTCTGGCTAGTCCTAATGACAAAATTTCAAATACATCGATAAAAATAAACAACCACGAATACCCAATTTCCAAAAACATAAAAATACTAGGTATCACGCTAGACACTCATCTAACTATGACTGACCACACAAACGCACTAGTCAAAAAATGCTTTTACACGTTATGGAAACTAAGAACCATAAAAAAATACTTTGACCCTACATCATTCAGGTTGCTGGTACAAGCACTGACACTATCCCTTCTTGATTATTGCAACATCATATATCTGGGCATCCCACAAAAAACAATCAAAAAACTAAGACTCATACAAAACACCGCCGTCCGCCTAATTTTCGGACTAAGAAAAAACGACCACATCAGCCCCTACTATAAAAAACTGCATTGGCTTCCAATAGAAGCGCGAATTATATTCAAATTTGCTTGCACCTGTTTTAAACAAGCCTGGGGAACAGCACCTTCATATCTACAAACACACTTCACCCTACACAACCCCACAAGAACGACCAGGAACAAAAACATCTTTGCTTACCCAAAGATTACAGGCTGCAGATACAAAGCCTTCCTAGATAGAACCTTTAAGTTCCAAGCGAACAGACAGCAAATCTGGCTGAAAAACCACATAATCGAACCCAACGTAACTTATAATGCATTCCGCAAAACAATCAAAACTGCCCTATTCGCAAAATACATTGACTAAAACGGTCCCCAACGTCACCAGGTCTCCTCTCCCCACAAAACGCATTTTCTCTCTCTCTACAAACCCCTCATACCTCGATCTCCTCGAACCCAGAACTCCAACTCATGGTTGTTCTAAATCCCTCAGACACTCATTACCCTTAGATCTCCAATCAATTAATACGTAACTTTCGCATCTAAACTATTGTATTGCATTTAGACTCTTTGTACGATATTGTATTTAGACTTAATGTATAGTATTGTATTTAGACTTAATGTATAGTATTGTTATTCAGCCTCACGGTATTGTATAGTATCGTATTGTATGTGGATCTATTGTTTTGTTTTGTACTGTTTTAAAACCTTTAATATTCGCTGAATGTCCAGCCTTCTTACTATGTAAACCGCCTAGAAGTCGTCTGACTATGGCGGTATAGAAAAATAAAGTTATTATTATTATTATTATTATTATTTTTCTGTTTTCAAAAAAGGCAAGCATTCTTTAAAAAACTGCACATGCAAATGAGGTTCGCGGAGAGCTGCCGAGGGTCACTAAATTTGCATATGCCATTCACTGGTGATAGCGATCGGCACATGCGCAGAATAAACCCGCAAATAAAAAAAAAGGACCCCAAATTGAAGATCAGCAGGAGGGATGCTCCGTATGCCTGGAATAACCTGCCAGACTCGGTACATCGGGCTCCGTCTCTGGCGGTATTTAAAACCAGGCTGAAAGCTCACTTTTTTGAAGCTGCGTTTAAGTCCTAACCCTACCAACTGGTAAAGCACCATATCATTCCCTCTGTAGCCTCTACCCTTTCATCCCTTTGGATTTCCCTACATGAGCAGCATATATTGATCCACCATTTTTGTCCAGTGCATCTGTCATAATTAGATTGTGAGCTCTTTCGAGCAGGGACAGTCTCTTGCATGTTTAATGTACTGCACTGCATATGTCTGGTAGCGCTATAGGAATAATAAATAGCAGTAGTAGTCCTACCTTTAAAGCTGGCTTTCTTTTACTATTGCAACAACTCCCCCACCCTCTTAGCCAGCCCTCCTCTTCCAATCCCTACAGCCCCTTCCCCTACAGCTAGCACTCTGCCACTATTCCCTTCAGCTCTGCCCCTATCAACCAGTACACCTAGGGTTGGCTTAACAATTAGATAGACTAGCAGTTGCCTAGGGTAGCAACTTTTTTTTGGGGGGGGGGTTGAAGGTGGTAGGAGACAAAGAACAGGTATAGCCTAATGGCAAGTACAGTGGACTGAGAATCTCACTGACATACTTGTAATCATGGACAAGTTATTTAACCCACCACTGTTCCAGGGTCAAGCTTAGAGGTCAATGTAGTTAACTGCGCCAAGACTTTGTGCAGGGTTAGCAAGGCTTAAGTGCACAGTGCAGGAAAAGGTTTTGCGCACAAGTTAACCCTGTACAAAGTTTTCCTAGAGTTCAGCGCACAGCATATTTAAGCCCGTTGAAATGGAATTAATTGGCTATTCTGCGCTGATGTAGAGAAGAGCGCTGAAAACCTAAAGGCTGAGGACAATAGTGGGGCTGTACGCCTCGTTTGAGGACTGCATAGATCGGATCATGAACCCCACCTTCTCTCTCCTGAACCTAACTCCTGACCCCAACACACAAAATTAAATCCCTTTTTCCCCTCCATGGACCCACTGGACTCTTCCCACCTACCTGTACAGAGCATTGTCCTTTCGCTTTTGCCTAGCTGCCACCATCTTCCATAATGTTGGTGTCTGACCTCTAACGATGTGTCCCAATGCACTGCTAGGGGTCAGCCTACCAAATAAAGCATTGTGTAAGGGGGGGAGCATTGTGAGTGGAGGTCTGACCTAGTGGCTAGAGCAGCTGCCCATGGCATCTATCTCCATCTCTGTCTTGTCCCCGTGAGTTCAGTCCCATCTCTGCAAGCTCTGTCCTTATCTGCACAAGCCTTGAGATGGAGATAGATCCTGCAGGGACGGGGACAATTTGTCCCCGCGTCATTCTCTACAGCTGCCTCAGCACCCTGAGGTTGTGAGTTTGATTCCCACTGCAGCTCCTACAAAAGTACAAAAAGTACCTGTCTAAAATATGTAAACTGCTTTGATTGTGTAAATCACACAGACAAAGCAATATATTGAGTCCTATCCCCTTTATAGCGTTGCTTTATTTGCACACTGATTCTTAAAGGTGGGTCAGAACATTCCTCTAGGGGTCAGGTACCACCATAATAGTGTCACTGGAGACAGAAACAGGTGGGCATCAGGGGAGTGGTCCAAGGAGGAGATGGGTCCACTAAACCACCAGGGCTCATGTGATGGGGTCAGGGGTGGGTGGATATGGGGGGGTCCATCAGATCACCAGTGATTTATTTTTGGGGACAGGCACCGAGAGACCGAAAGGACAGACTGAGACAACAAAGTGGATTAAAAAAAAAATAAAGCAGCAAAATGGAATGAGAGCAGCTCGGAGCCCTGCACCGTGGGACTTGGATGTGACAGGATTTCAGAACTGAATGTGTTTCTTTCTTTGCCCTTTATTTAAACAGCTTCTTTCTCCTTTCCCATCTCCTTATATTTTTCTTCCTGTCTCTCCCCCCCCCCCCCCTCCTGCCCATTCCTGGTGCTCGATGACAGGGGCTCTGATCTTTGCCTGAGAAGTGATCTGCATTCACAGCAGCTGTGGCATCACTCTCTCTTGTCCTCCTCACCGCTCTTACGTCTCTGAAGCCTGAGACTCTCAAGGGCAGAGGACAGGGGGTATAAATCTCTCAGCTAGATGCTCCTGTCCCTCCCAATCTGAGCAGGGTTATCGCTTTCATAGAGCCACATGTTGTGGGTCTGGGAGTCCTGCTTACTCCATCTGGCCCAGTGTCCTTTCTGAACATAGGAGGGAGGGGTACTCGTCTATCTAATCTCAATTCTGGTCTCAAACTTTGACAGACCTTGCTTCAACATACCTTACCTCAGAGCACCTGTTCCTGCTAACCAGTTCTTCTACCGTTCACTGCAGATATGTTAATACCCATTCGTGACTATGACTTATTTTCTTAGATTCTGCAAAGCATGTGTTCTTAGTCAAATGCTCTATAAGTTGTAGGTTATTGATTCTATAGCTTTGTGTTTTGATCCTGTAACATGTTATTGACTCTGTAATGAACATAAGAATTGCCGCTGCAGGGTCAGACCAGTGGTCCATTGTGCCAGCAGTCCACTCACGCGGTGGCCCTTAGGTCAAAGACCAGTGCCCTATTTGAGTCTAGCCTTACTTATGTATGTTCTGTTCCAGTAGGAACTTATCCAACCTTGTCTTGTGCTCCGGAAGAGCGTTCCAGATTTTTACCACTCTCTGGGTGAAGAACTTCCTTACGTTTGTACAGAATCTTTTCCCTTTTAACTTTAGCGAGTGCCCTCTCGTTCTCTTCACCTTGGAAAGGGTGAACAGTCTCTCTTTCTCTACTTTGTGTATGTATCCTTGTAACCCATTCTGAGCTCCTGGGGAGGATGGGCTACAAAAATGAATGAATAAATAAATAATTCTTCTGCAATATTGCTTATACATGGCCCAGCTGTGTCATTGAACCTGTGGCAAACTCACCTGCTGTGCGAGACAGAAATGATTGGCGACCGACTGCTAGACAGAACTAGGCAGCTGCCTAGGGTAACAGCATTTGTGTGTGTGTTGTGTGTAGGGGACGCACGTCAAAGAACAGTGGCAGTCGAGGCAAATCTGTAGGTCCCGACAACCCGAACTACAAGAAACACTTGAGGCACTTATGATTGTAGCAGGTTTTCCGGGACTCGCTGCGTCGGTGTGGAAAGAGCCAGTGTTTAAAAGCCACAGCATGATGGCTGAAACGTCGGTTCTTTCTACACAGACGTGGCAAGACCTGGAAATCTACTACAATCATGACACCAGCCGCGGAAGTCTAAGAGGACATGAGGTACTTATATCAGCAGGGAGGGAGGGTGTAGGCAGCTGCGTGTGTCTAGCAGCGTAATAGAAATGATAAGTAGTAGCAGTGGCTTAACCCACATTATTCTGGAAGGGGTGGTCATAATTGTTGGAGGGAGGGGCTTAAATGCCAATTAGAGGGGCACAAGGTCAAAGGTTTGTCTAGGGCAGTGGTTCCCAACCCTGTCCTGGAGGACCACCAGGCCAATCGGGTTTTCAGGCTAGCCCTAATGAATATGCATAAGAGAGATTTGCATATAATGGAAGTGATATGTATGCAAATCTGATCCATGCATATTCATTAGGGCGATCCTGAAAACCCGATTGGCCTGGTGGTCCTCCAGGACAGGGTTGGGAACCACTGGTCTAGGGTACCCTTGCTTACCCTTGCAGAGCCCTGCTGAAGCCTCAAGTCCAGCACTGCCCCTATTGCCTTAGTGTATTTCTCCATTCTTAGTCCTGCGATGACAGATTGCCATTTTCAAAGCTGTCATCGCAGAGAGAAACCATTCTCCATAGGAGGCGGAAGAAAACGAAGATGCGGCGAAGCTAGGGTGACATCAAGTCCTGCGTTTTAAATCTGCTTTATCACAATAAACATTGTTGAGCTCTCTCCTACCACCTAGAGGTTGCAAGAGATCACCAGCTGTTTTGTTGACTCCTCCTCTCTTTTTAGTCTTATTCACAGGTTTCCTTTCTATTTTTACCCTAGTTTGTTTACGCACACACTCGCGGAATAAAAACGGAACAGAACACTTTTTTATGTTTATGGGAACACCCTTTCCCCCCCCTCCAGGTTCTTAAATATTTTAATTTGCAAGTCCCACTTGTCGTAGTCTGTGCTGTATACAGGCTTTGACTACATGGCACCCTGAAGAAATGGCCTGATGCTGTCGTCAGTGCTGTATTCAAGCTTTACATGGGTCAGAGTAACATCTCCATGGGGTTCTAACATAGGTCCCGTCGTCTGTCCATGCTGTATTTGCGATATATTACTGTATATCAGTGCTGAGGTTTGGGAAAAGACAGAGTGACTGAGAGAAACAGGGGAGATCAGACAGATATAAGTATAGAGGAAGCTAAGGAAAGATACAGAGAGAGAAACAATGTGAAATGAATCAGTGTGTGTGTTTGTGTGTTAGAGGGGGGGAGCACTGCTGAAGATTGCCAGAGAGGCGTTCCCTCCCTCTTCCCCTCTTATCTCAGCACACACCCGTCTCCTCTGCCTTTCCCACTATACCCCTGAGTAATGGCGTGCCATCTTCTCTGCGCCGGCCAATCAGAGACCTGGCAGCCTCATTACAGAGATAAGCATCACCTGTGCTCACAGTGCTGAGAGGACCCCGGGGAGAGCTTGCCTTTCTGTCTTTCTCTGCCTCTCCTTCTCCATATGTCTCTTTCTCTGCTTCCCTCCCCCACTCTTGCCTGTGTTTTGCACATTTCTCCTTCTTTCCCATCCCCTTGCTCTCCCTCTCTCCTTTTACCTGTTTCCTCTCCCTCAAACTACATCTCGTAGCTGAGCGGGCCTGAGGCCGTGAACAGGATGGGCAAGAAAGTGGACTACCTTAGCTGCTGAGCCAGTTGGGGGCAGGAAGTGATATAAACCACACGTTCATTTGGTCTGTAGTGCAGCGTTCGGGTGCTGTTTAGTCCTGTGGTGGCACTGAGGACATTTGTCCTTCTGTGTTTCATTAGCATCAGCCTAAAGCCAAATGGGAGCCATGATCGCTGGGGCTGAGCATTCGATGGGTGGGGAGGGTTTCCTTTCTGTGAACCTTGACTTTCTTCTGATGTCACCATAGCTAACAATTTAACTGGGCAGGAAACTCTTGACGAGTTAAATCGGTTGGGGGTGTGTGTGGCACTTAACTAATCCCCCCCTTTTACAAAACTGCAAAAGTAGTTTTTAGCGCAGGCCGGTGTGCTGAATGCTCTGTGCAGGTCCCGACGCTCATAGGACCTCTATGAGCGTTGGGAGTGGCACAGAGCATTTGGCGTGCTGGCCTGCGCTAAAAAACACTTCTGCGGTTTTGTAAAAGGGGGGGGGGGGTAAATGGCGCTGCCGAATATGAGAACTAAACTCACGGCTAGTGATTTTGTGGCCGGTAAGTACCGATTTTCAGCACTTAACCACCTAAGATAACTGGATAAATCGGACCATGTAAAATTCAGTCCTGTTTTAAGCAGTTAAGTGCTAAACATTGCACTTAACCTGAGAAAGGATAGCTGAACGCACAAATCAGCATTATATATCTGGGCATAATACTGTCAGTGGCCAAAAAACACCACTGACTGCCCCTGGCTGAGTTTGATCCCATCCATTTTATTTTTTACCTTTCTCCTACTCCTTGTGCAGTTATCTGAGGTCCCCCTCTCTTTCCTCCAGCTTAGCAGGGTCAGTACAGAACCAGGTTATTCCAGTAGATTGTCTGTCCCGTAATGACCGACATCACCAGACTCAGGAAACAAACCCAATTTTTTTGCATGGCAGTTTACTGCACTGCCCCAAGGCCAGGACTATGACAATTTGTAGAAATACAATTTGTAGGATACGACAATTGTCTTCCTACTAATTGTCATACCCAATTATCCTACATCTACTAATTAAAAAATTTAAATAATCCATGGCTTGCCATCAGCTGATCGTGACAATGGAATCCCCGATCAGCTGAGCTGGAAGGACTCCCCAAAGCCCCAGTTTCAGGAAGTCCTACTGGCTCAGCTAATCAGGGATTCCCCTGCTGCGATCAGCTGATGGCAAGCCATGAACTATGTTGGGGTGAGGGGAGGGGTGTCAGGGGAAGTTGGGAGGTGTGGGGGGCGTTGGGCTCAAATGAAGGGAACTCTCTTTGGAAGGGGAGCTGGGGGGGGTATTGGTGGGTGTGAGGAAGGGAGAGAGGAATCTGGGATCTCCCTGCCGGTTTAGCTGATCATGGTAGGGGGATCTCTGATCAGCTGAGTCAGCAGGACTCCCCGAAGCCCTGGTTTTGGGGAGTCCTGCTGGCTCAGCTGATCATGGATTCCCCTGTTACAATCAGCTGATGGCAAGCTATGGATTATTTAGATTTTTAATTGGTAAATGTAGGACAATTTGGTATTCTACAAATTATTTTTCTACCAATTGTCGGGATCCCCCCAAAGCCACAGGCCAACTCATCAATATACTGTAGACATAGCAGGGGGTACACAGAGGGTGGGCAAAGGAACTGGAGGGCTCAGCAGAAGAGCCCAGGGATACCGAATTTGCCAGTACTAGGATTGAAGGGGTGAAGGAATGAGCACGAGGATATGCATACAGCCTGTCAATGGAGGACAGGCAAAGGGACACAGAACCTCTCATCTCTGCGACTGGATCTTTTTGAGGATGGCACAGAAATGCAGGATCTGACACTTTAACAACTAGATGGCTTAGGAAGTGGGTTCAGGGGAAACAGTGCCTGTCACCTCTAGGACTGGAGGGTTCCAGCCATGGACAAAGAGATATGTATGTATCCTGTCATCTTTATATTAATCATATACCATACGTATATTTGTTCATGTGATTTATTTTTCTTAGAAAATAAAATATTTCTCAATAATAAATTATATCATGAGCCCCCCTCCCTGCCCTCCTTAGAGTCCTGTTGAGAGGGGCATATTAAGGTTCTCCCAAATGGTGAATTCAGGCTGCTCCAGGAAAGTAGATGCTTAAAGCGACTTGTCATTCACTGATAAAGTTCACGGTGTGAAGACTGAGATTATCTAGAAACCTTTTCAAGACAATTCCACCCAGATTAGTTCACCATCAGAATTGGTCTAGATATTTGGATCCCGCAGTGTAAAAATAGATGGCAAAGCTGGGGATGTGTTCTCTCAGTGGCCAGTTCCTTCTGGAGCTCTGCACAGCATCTGTTAACTCCAGCTATCCTTCCAGCTGATGTCAGCCTAGGGAATTACCAGAGCCTTCGATTTTCCATGTGCCTAAGCAACAGATGGCATCTCCCATCACGTGGACTGGTCCAAGCAGGAACAGATGGGCATCACCCCGATTGCATTTACAGTGCGGATCTGTGGATATTGCAGCAAATGCCCGTCAGCTTTCACCAGAAGTCAGAACATATTCTTAAAACCTCTTTAATGCAGAAGAAAATATGCAGTTTTAAGTCCTTTGACTATTTTGAGCACAGTTACAAATAAAGGAACTTCTCCTTTTTTATTGGAATATTTCCTAGTTGATATAAGTATTCATGAAGTTGCAGGTAAACAGCTGCTGCTTTCTTTAGCTTCTCCCACCATTACGAATGTAGATAAAAACCTGGGGACTGCCCTTCTGATCTTCAGTAGAGTCCCACATAGAATACAGCACAGCTAAAGAAGGAATCCTCATCCCAGTCCATGCAGGTATCACAGTGATCACATAAAGCGAGAATACAGCACGGACAGCTGAAGAGCAGATCTTTCATGGAAGACTCATGCGAGTGTCACACCAATACAACATGGGCAGCAGGGAAGAGATCTTCATTAGAGTCCCATGTAAGCGTCACACTGATACATAGAAAGCATAAATACAATACAGACAGCTGAAGAGTGGAGCTTCATCAGAGCCCATGTAGGTGTCACACTGATACACATAAAGCATGAATACAGCACGGACAGCTGAAGCGTGGATCTTCACCAGAACCCCATGCAGGCGTCACACTGATACACATAAAACGCAAAGACAGCCAAAAGTGAAATTCAGGAGAAAGGGATCTGAAAAAATCAGGGTGCATGCACACCTTGTATTCCCTGATTGTTCGAAAATAGCCTAAATCTGAGAGAAGGACAGAGCCATGAAAAGGTCTGGCCAGGACTCCAGCTTTGAAATTGCTTTGTCTTTGCCTCATGATGGGATATGAGTGATTCTTGCTAGTTCTCAGAAGGTAGGCAGCACAGTGGGTGGAAGGACCCTGCTCCTTCCCCTTCCTCCTGGTGTCCAAAACTACAGTATGGCTTTCTGGTCTCTGGCTGGATGATTGGTGGCAAAACAATGAAGTGTTGAGATGGTTTCCCATGCGTGTATTATTACCTGGGAGCAAAGAGATAGGATTATATAAAATAAATGGAGGAACTTACCCTTCTACCTGCTGCCCCTTAATATCTCTCCTCTCATCTCTCTCCTTATACACCTCCCAGAGAACTCCATTCCTCAGATCAGCTCCTCTTAGCTGTACCCTTTTCCTCCACTGCCAATTACAGACTTCATTCCTTTCATCTAGCTGCCCCCTATGCCTTGAATAAATTACCCGAGTTTGTCCGTCAATCCCTTTCCCTTCCCCTGTTTAAAAGTGTTGCTGAAAGAAAGAATAGTGTATTTCCTTGAATCTAATGGGTTACAGGATCCGAGGCAACATGGCTTTACAAAAGGTAAATCGTGCCAAACGAACCTGATTGAATTTTTTGATTGGGTGACCAGAGAGCTGGATCGAGGACATATGCTAGATGTAATTTACTTAGATTTCAGCAAAGCCTTTGATACGGTTCCTCATAGGAGGCTCTTGAACAAACTTGAAGAGCTGTAGTTGGGACCCAAAGGGGTGAACTGGGTTAGAAACTGGCTGTCGGACAGACGCCAGAGGGTGGTGGTTAATGGAATTCGCTCGGAGGAAGGAAAGGTGAGTAGTGGAGTCCCTCAGGGTTCGGTGCTGGGGCCAATCCTGTTCAATATGTTTGTGAGTGACATTGCTGAAGGGTTAGAAGGAAAAGTGTGCCTTTTTGCAGATGATACCAAGATTTGTAACAGAGTAGACACCGAGGAGGGAGTGGAAAACATGAAAAAGGATCTACAAAAGTTAGAGGAATGGTCTAAAATCTGGCAACTAAAACTCAATGCAAAGAATTGGGGATTAATAATTGGAAGGAGCCGTATATGTTGGGAGGGGAGAAGCTGATATGCACGGATGGGAAGAGGGACCTTGGGGTGATAGTGTCCGAAGATCTAAAGGTAAAAAACAGTGTGACAAGGCGGTGGCTGCTGCCAGAAGGATGCTGGGCTGTAAAGAGAGGCTTAACCAGTAGAAGAACAAAGGTGTTGATGCTCCTGTACAGGTCGTTGGTGAGGCCCCACTTGGAGTATTGTGTTCAGTTTTGGAGTCCGTTGCTGATGAAGGACACAAAAAGGCTTGAAGCAGTCGAGAGGGGGGTGACGAAAGATAGGAGGTTTGCGACAAAAGACGTATGAAGAGAGACTAGAAACCCTGAATATGTATACCTTAGAGGAAAGGAGAGACAGGGGAGATATGATTCAGACGTTCAAATACTTGAAAGGTATTAACGTAGAACAAAATCTTTTCCAGAGAAAGTTAAATGGTAAAACCAGAGGACATAATTTGAGATTGAGGGGTGGGAGACTCAAGAGTGATGTAAGGAAATTCTTCTTTACGGAGAGGGTGGTGGATGCCTGGAATGCGCTCCCGAGAGAGGTAGTGGAGAGGAAAACGGTGACGGAGTTCAAAAAAGCATGGGATGAACACAGAGGATTTAGAATCAGAAAATAGTAAATATTGAAGAACTAAGGTCAGTACTGGGCAGACTTGCACGGTCTGTGTCTGTATATGGCCATTTGGGGGAGGATGGGCTGGGGAGGGCCTCAATGGCTGGGAGGGTGTAGATGGACTGGAGTGAGCTTTGACGGAGACTTCAGTAGTTGGAACCTAAGAACAGTACCGGGCAGAGCTTTGGATTCTTGCCCAGAAATAGCTAAGGTGAAGAAGAAACCCCCGCACCCACAAAATTTTAGATTGAATCAGGTTGGGCAGACTAGATGGATCATTCGGGTCTTTATCTGCTGTCATCTACTATGTTACTATGTATGTTACTATGAAAACCCACCTTTTTGATATAGCCTTCAATCCTTAACCCTACTCCTCTGCTCACCATCCCAGCTAATTGATTAACCGTTCCCCTTAACTGTATCCATGACATCCTGTTTGTCTGTCTTGTCTGTTTAGATTGTAAGCTCTTTTGAACAGGGACTGGTAGCGCTAAATAAATAAGTTATAGTAGTAGTAGTAGTAACAAACATACACATCCTTTACCTGGAATGGGACTCAACTCTACTTCTGAGAGACCCCCCCCCCTTCACACACTCCTACCCACTGTTCAAGCAACAGGATCAAACCCCACTCCCAAGAAATCCATCCCTCTTCCCTGTTCTCCTCCCCATTCAATGGGAGCCAGTCCTACCTGCGAGAGCGAAAGTGAGACACAAACACACACACACATACAGAATTCAAACAAGGGGACCCGATGCTACTTCAGATGCACATGCACACCCCCCCTCCCACACACAGAGTTCCAACAAGGAGACCCAACACTACTCCAGACACATCTACACCCATTCCTGAAGATGCAGTGACCATCCTTGGGCTTTACCTTTTCTCTTGTCTTATAGAGTTGCTACAGCGTTTCTCTGTTGCGTCATATGGGGAGGAGATGGAAGCACTAATTCTTCATGAATAAATAAAAGAGACATTCACTCCCAGTGCACTCAAATCAAAATGAATGCAAGACCAAATCCCGAAAAAATAACCACAGTATTCCCACTGGTCTGTGAGTTAAGAGCGGGCCCTTCCATGAGTGGTGAAAGTCTTCCATTTCACGCCAGTACATTTTGTGCACATTACAGATATTTGTAGAGTTTCCTTCGTCTTTTGTGGTCTTGAAGAAGCTCTATAATGGGGGCTCATTACCCCCATACATATCTGCAAGGGTTCTGAAGCGTGGTCCCCATCCCTTCAAATACTCATAGCTACCAGTATCTGACTCGCCAGCACTGGAATCTAAGGAGCTAAGGGAGCCTACTGATGACCCCTGACCTTCATAGCCATAGATCTGGATGGAGTCGTAGGGTGGTACAGCCGGGTCCTCATCCACCTCATTCAGTCGCAGAGCCAGGAATTGCTCTACATCCAAGGCATTGGTGCCAACAATGGAGAATGAGGCAGCCATCTTATGCCGCCTTGAAGCTAATGTCTTACGTTTTGGAAGCACATCTTGGCGCATGGCAAGGAAGAAGCCCCCTGCCATTCCAGGTCCCGTAGCGGTAGCGGAGGCATTGGGGTTCTGGAGTGCAGCAATGTCAAAGGCCTCTGTGTCCTCCTCACCTCCACCTTCGTCATCGTAGGTAATGATGTTCTCTCGCACATCTTCTTCCTCGTAGATGATCAAGGACTCTTTCTTTTGCTTACGCAAAGCCACAAAGAGGACCACGATAGCTGAAGTCACAGTGGTCAGAGATGGGAGAGATCAGAGACAGAGCAGTCATTATAAAGGACCTTTCAATGATTAATTGGTTCATTACATTAAACAGTGTTTCTCGACTTGGTCCTGGAGTACCCCCTTGCCAGTCAGGTTTTCAGGATATCCACAATGAGTATGTATCAACTTGATTTGCATACACTGCCTCCATTATATACAAATTCCTTTCATGCATATTCATTGTGGATATCCTGAAAACCTGACTGGCAAAGGGGGTACTCCAGGACCGAGTCGAGAAACACTGCATTACAAGATAATGAAACAACAAAAAAGCCAGGAGACATCATGGTCCTAAGAAAGAGAGAGAGTAAACATGATGGACAGTGCCAGGAGAGAAAAGAAACGAGACATGCTGATGAGTCACAGGATGGAGAGGAGAAGAGAGACATGCTAGTGAGTCACATGATAGAGGAGACCTGTTGATCACAGGGGCGGAGAGGAGGCACCTGGTTAGTCATTACACATTTGCTGCTCGTCCTTCTTTTGTCTTTATTGTTCTTTTGGGTTTCACTCTCTTTCCTGTCTCTTTTGTCTTCTTGATTCTCCTGCCCAAGCTTTTCTGACTTTTGACTTTTATTTTCTCTGGGTTTTTGGGTTTTTTAAATCACCATTCCCCAGTGAGTAGTGCAGTGAAAGCTGGATCTCTGGTTGTCACAGTCGGGGGGGGGGGGGGGGCTTGGAAATTGAGTCATTGGCAGAGGTGAGATTGGTGACTGGGTCCAGTGGCGTAGTAAGGGGGTGAGGTCTGGCCTGGGCACTGTCTTCCTAAGGGTGCAGCGGGGACCCTCCTCTCTGTCCGTTCCCCCCCCCCCCCCGCTCACTTGCTCCCTGCTCCTCTCTGTGTATGCCCCTTGCCTTTCCCCATACCTTTTTGGCATTCTCTCTGACGTCACTTCTGGGGTCTGTGCCAAGAGGGTGCGGGGGAAATGAAGGGGATACGCTCATTGCAAGGGAAGGGCGCCACTTACCCTTACTTCGCTACTGACTGGGTCTTTGGATTTTACAATATTGGAACTGGAAACTGGGTGTTGGGATTCTCAGTGAGCTGATCCTGGTGACGAGTTTGGCCCACCAAACCTCTGACCTTCACATTTCCCAGCTCTCATCGACTGGGCTACTTTCTAGGGAGAAGAAGAGGAAGGAACTTACCTAGGAGAGTGATAATGCAGGTGAGAATAGCCACAAGGGCTCCCGTGCTGAGCCCTGCTGGGGAGAAGTAGGCCTCCATGTTGCAGGACTGAATCGTGCCATCCAGCCTGCAGCGGCACACGCTGACTGTCAGGGTATTAGTGCTGCTGAGAGGGGGCTGCCCACTGTCCGTAATCTCAATGGGCACCAGGTAAACATCCCTTTTACCTTGGGCAAAGCGGTTCTGCAGTAACAGGATGCTGGCGCTGCCGTCTGCAAAGGAAAGAGGGACAGGCATGAACAAGGAGCGAGCAGAGACTGAGAAAATGCAAGGAAGACACGAGTGAGGAGAAGACAGACTGAGGAGACACTGAGAGGGTGTGAGAAAGGGTTGAAGGTAAAACTGAAACATGAAGAAGGAAATGTGTGAGCAGGACTGGGAGCTATAGACAGAAGGAAAAGTATCAAAATAAGGAGATCAAATAACAGAGAAGAAAGGCAACAAGTGAAAGAGAAAGTGTGTGAAAAGAACAACCAGATTTTGCAGCAGAAGGATGGAAAGAGCCAGTGAGGAACAAAGGAACAGTGAAAGTGAAGTGTGTAAGGATGATGATGATAGAAAGAAAATATTAGCTTGCAAGAGACAGAAAGCTTGGAGAAATGCCTGAAGATAGGGATAGACAGGAAGCTTTGGAGAGAAGAGATGAGGATGAAGACAGAGAGAATGAACATTAAAAGGAGTGCAAGAGTTTAGCAAGACAGTGCGAGTGTATGAAGATGGTGAAACAGAGAAATGGCAAAGTTGGAAAAGAGTGCATGGTACAGAGAGAGGATAGGAAGATTGGGAAAGACTGCATTGGACAGAGAGAGATGATTGGGAAAGACTGCATGGGAATAGAAAGAGAACTTGAGATGGAGTAGTAGTTGAGAATGGTTAGAGAGGGGGAAGAATCATGGTAGAGGCTGTGATAATGGCAGTGAGAGAGAGAACTTGAGCAAGATGGAGGTGGCAATGATAGAGAGGTTGGGAGGGAGTTTGTGAAGACTGAGAGAGTGGAAAAGAGTGCATGAAGATGGTGAGAGAGAATCCGGGAGGGAATTTGTTAGACAGAGAGAGCTCGGGAAAAAGAGCATGAAGATGGTTAGCAAAGAGAGAGACTGAAAGCTCATGAAGGAATACACGATGATGGTGATGAGAGAGTCATATCCATGCTCACGGTTTCCCTAGTTATTGGCGTCTACCTTTGTTGTCTCTGATTGTGAAGTTCCGATTAGTTGCGAGGCCTGGAGGGACTCGAAAGAAAAAGCGACTACTATTGGTGTGGTCATCGTGGTCCATAGCTCGAACTGTTTGAATTAACTGTAGAGATATAAGCTGTCATCAAAACAAAGGAGATCTGTAGGGACAGACATGGAGGATGAAGCATGGCTGAAAAGCTGTAAGGTAGGATGAATGGAGAGAATTGTTGTATGACTGCAACAGTAGATGATAGTGGTAAAGCTAAGTGCAAGGACGAGTCAAAACTGGAATGACAGAATTACGGAAATATTGTTAGATCAAGAGATGAAGCATAAGGCTGAAAGAGTTGACGAGTGTAAGATGGATGGAAGAGTGTGTCAGGGCCAACATTCCCTCTAGAGCAGTGTATCGCAAACTGTGTTCCGCGTGAGATTTCAGGTGTGCCATGAGACGCCGGGGAGGAGGAAAGGCACTGGCTAACTGCCTACAGGACATGCCTCTCGCAGTAAGAGGCACGTCCAGTAGGCAATCAGCCATCACCAGAGCCCCTCCTCCTTTCTGCACCTCTTTGTCAGCACCCCCCACTGGCGGCTCAGGGCCCCGTCTGGAGGGCCTCCTTGCACTTCCAGGTGCCCTCGAGTCACGGCCACCAGTTTAGTGTGATGAGGCTTGTAAACTTTGTGAGACACTGTTCTAGAGTGTGTGGGAGTCTCTCTCCAATGTTCCTATGAATGGGGTGGTGCTTTAATATCATCGTTTAAA
Organism: Geotrypetes seraphini; assembly: GCF_902459505.1. NCBI lineage: Eukaryota > Metazoa > Chordata > Amphibia > Gymnophiona > Dermophiidae > Geotrypetes > Geotrypetes seraphini. The sequence goes on along the minus strand of NC_047099.1, from coordinate 6,409,577 downwards.
TTGTGCAGGGTGGGCAAGTTTTGCGCAAATCCCAGGAGACCTGCTTGCACTTCTCATGTTGAAACTGGGATAGTGCTGTACCACCTGTGATGGTAAGGAGAACATTGGGAATGGGGACCTTGAGTAGAAGACGTAGAGTGGTGAAACTAGTTAGGTGTGTGGAGATGGAGTAGTGTGGACAGACTAGATAAATTTGTCTAGTTTGTTTTTAAATTGATTTTTAGATTTTATTATATTATTGTTAATTTTTTATTATGTATTTTCTGTAAATGTAAATCACTTAGTAGTTACGATAAGCGATTAATCAAATATTGAATAAAACTTGAAACTTGAAACTTGAAATGTAGAGTGATGAGTCTGGATGTGTGGACAAAGAGGTGGAGTGGTGAGACAAGATACAAGGATGGAAATATTCCTGATAGTGATGGAGACTCCAGTAGATGGAACCTAAGTACACTACTGGGTAGGGCTCTGGGTTTCTGGCCCAGAAATATCTAAGAAAAAGGACCATTTAAATGAAATAATTAATTTATGGAGCATGTATGGTTGGGCAGACTGGAAGGACCACTTGGGTCTTTATCTGCTGTCATTTACTATGTTACTATGATAGGATCATTGAATGGGTGGATGGTAGAGGTGTCGAATGGTGGGTAGACAGAAGAGTACAAACTTCATAGGAGGATGGAGAAGTGTAGAATGAAGGCACTGAACGGGGGCTCAGACAAGTGTAACATGGATGGTGAGGTATAGGGTAGCGAGGGTGGATGGAAAAACGTAGAGTTGAGATTAGATGGAAGACGTAGGATTACCAGGCCTGATGAAGAGGTGTACCTGGGTGAAACTGGATGGGTGGACAGGGAGATGTAGAGGGGTGAGACTACGTGAAAGGCAAAACACAGCTTTTGAACATGTTGATATTGTTCCTAGTTCACTTGAGTTGTAGTGGCTTCCGTGAAAATTTTTTTGCTCTAATGATTTCATTCTAATCAGCAGGTGGCAGCATTCTGCAGTCACCAGTTACGGGAAATAGTGGTGTGACTGTTGCTGGTTCATTTTAAAGATTAAGACAGTACATAGAAATAATAACTTAAAAAAACGAGATGATACCTTTCATATGGGACTAATTTGATGGACATTTTCTGACTAGTTTGCAAAGGCCAGAATCTTGTTACTATTCTGACCTGCCTTTGTGACCCGTGTAAGTAAAGGTTCTATAAAACCCCAGTATTTGGGGGATATCGTCTGTGAATGTTTTTCTGGGAACTGGATAACTCCAGGTTTACAGATTTGCAGCATCTCCAGAAATCTGGGCCTGGCTTATGGACAGGCTACTTGCCCAGTGGCAAATGGGATAATCGAAACAGGGTAATACCCACACTGCGCTCTAGGGTGCATGTTCTTTGTCGGATATACCCTGGTGGAAACCTAATATTTGATTGCAAAAGGTCTTTCCCCAGAGACTGATAATTCACCCTTAATCAGCTTAATAACAGGAAGTAATTGAAACCTTTAGGGTTCTGTGTGCAATTTTTTAAAACTAGAAGCAGATCTATTTGCTAGTGTATACGTTTTTGACCTCCTCAAACATTTTTTCTATGGCTTTTGGATTTTTGGATAATCAAAACAGGAACATGTGCCCAGATACAGTAGAGGCCTGTCAAGCGGTTCTCCAAAGTATTGACCCCTGAGAGGGTTTTACATGACACAGGTGTTTATGGGGTAAGAATAGCTGTCGATACAGATGAGGAATAAACGACTGCGAGATGGGAGAAATGTTGGGAATAGGGCAAGAGAATTGTGGAACTGCCTCCTCCCCATCCTCCTCAGGTCACCTGTCCAGGCTGCGCATTATCACACACAAAGGCATCGTGGACCTCTGCAAACTGAGGGGCGTTATCATTGATATCCAGCGTCCGGATCGCCACCTGCACCCGCGAGGCCTGGGAGGGGCTGTCTGAAACAACAAAGCAAATATGCAACCACGCAGACACAAACATGGAATCACACATGTACATGTGACCATGGAACACATACACACACAAGATCAAATTCAAACGCAACTTCTAGGACAGAAACCTGAGGTCATGTGCAAACTCAACCGTAGAAGTATGAAGTTGGAATCAGATGCAGACATGGGAGCATGGGGTTATGTGCAGAGATACACACAAACACACACCTCTAATTGTGCAGCCACAAACCCATAACAACACAGGACCACATGCAACTTTAACTGTGTGACAATGAACACAGACCACATGCAGAGATGTAGCCATAGGTACCTGGGACAGACAGAAAATGCAATAATGTGCAGACATGATCATGTCCAAACATGCAGCTATATGAACACGTACACACATAATGAAAGGAATGAGGTGCTATTGTGCTTTGCATTAAATCAGACAGATGCTCTGGTCTGTGCCCTGCCCAGTGAATGAAATCTTGGTAAATCCTAGCCAGCAATGGGACATCTCTCCCTTTTTCAATACAAAATGACTGCTGCCAGCAAGGTACTCTCCAGAACTCAAGAAAAGGGCCTTCAGTCAAAACTGCTATTTCAAATCATCTTATCGCTAAAAACTCATAAGTTCAGGAGCTTCTTGCCTTTTGCTCTCAGCTTCCCAGCCGGCTGTAGTCTTGCAGTACCCGATGTCTGCATTTCCTCCCCATAGCCGTTGATCACATTTTGGAATTTGGAATGGTCTGTCCCTTTTTATTTAATTTTCAGTTTTGGTATTTCAACAAAATGGCTTTTGTTTTAAACTTTGACATACAAGTAGACATGCAAAAAGACACACTATATAGATCCCTCCATAACCACATAAGAACACTTTAAGCAAACATCTCTTAACACATGGACATACAATCATTTGCTTGCTTTGAACTAGACAGAGCAATGCGCGATCCAGCCTGATATATAATCACGCAAAACGGGACTGCTGCCATGAATCTGAGCATAAGTGGACACGATGAGTAAGATCTGATCTAATGTTGAACTAGCTCTGCACTCACATGGTTTCTGGTGCCATGAACTGTAGCGTGTATTGTAGTGTGAAACATGCTATCTTAATGCATGAGTGCAACACATAACCGTGTAAATGTCTACAAACTACAAAGGCCCAAGATCACATCTGTTGAAAATTTTAAGTCCAACATTTTGTAACAACTTCTTTTGGAGCCTCCATAAATGGTGATTCTAACCGTTTGCATTACTCTTTAGTTTTGATTAATGTTTTGGCTGAGAGTCCGCAACAGGGGTCCCTCCAGTCATCACTTAAACCAACTCAATGATTGGGACATTCTTGTCTCAAATTTTCTTAAAAACACTATTGGACAATGTGTGCGGCCTGCATTATGTACTACATCAGTGTCTCTCAAACTGTTTGCCGTGGCACAGTGGTGTGCCCCAAATAAATTCTGGATGTGCTACGAGAGATTCCAGAATTTTACTTTAAAATTTCCCTTCATAAGTATACACTAGAATAGATGACATGTATGTCACGTATGCAAGAATCTGTCAATGGTATGAGCGTCTGCCTGTGTAAGGATAAGCATTATTCTTTGACATGATTGGTTCTTGAAAACTAACGTAATATGAGCAACAAAGCAACCAAGGCTTTGTTACCGTTTGGATCTTCTTACCTTTGTGAACTTGGATTTTCAGCTCTGACAGAAATTAAAAAAGAAAGAAAACGACTGCAGATGGTGGATGATGAGATGCGTGTTTGCTTGTAGACTATCGAGACGCGTTTTGAGTTAATTTGCACTCAAAAACAAGCTCATCCATCGCATTGATTAGAATTCTATTCTATCTACTTTAGTTTCACCATTGTTACAATTACCCATACATAGCTTAAAGAACATTAAATAAATAACTCTCACATTTAATTTTTTGTTGGTTTTGCAATTTTATAATTTCAATTATAATGTGCCGTGAAAAACATTTTCTCTGTTTAGTGTGCCACAGCTAAAAAAGTTTGAGAGACACTGCACTACACACAGTAGCTATTAAAGGCCTCCCCCCTAAAATCTATGTGATCTTAGAGGGAAATATTTATGTAGGATGAAAAATAGGCTCCTATAATTGATTACCATGTGGCCGGGCTGGTTTGGGGGGAAAGGAAAGGGTATTGTATAAACTCCAGTACCACATGAGGTAAGGTTACCATATGGCTCCAGTAAAAGGAGGACGGATTAAGACATCCAGGTTTTACTTCTACTGAAAGCAACGGAAGTAAAACCCAGATGTTTCAATCCATCCTCCTTTTTCTGGAGCCATATGGTAACCCTAAAATGAGGTGTCCTGTGCAAAACTGTGTGAAATGATTACGAGAGAGGTTCAGGAAACCCGGCACTGTGTGGGGCCCACCTCTCATTTCTGCCTTTGGTCTCGGTGTGTCCAACTCCAGCCCTGACACATAGATTCAAAAAAATATGATCCCATGCAAACGCGTAATCATGCCAATCCTGCAAGTAGATGGGGAAAACGGGAGCATGCACAGACACACAGACCCTGCCACATCCATGAACACAGCCGAAGTACCGAAACACATTAACATTTGTGTTGCTGACTCTTCACCCCCCACCCTCCCTTCTCTCTGCTGCTTAGCACAGCTGCCTGCAGAGACTCCCCTCCCCAGAGCAGAGAGGTGCTGATAAATCTCTCTGCTCTCTCTGTGGGGAACCCCTTCCCTCCTGCTGACTATCAGGGACCCCTGAGTGGGAACCTGCTGCCGGTCTGCTCTGCTCCCGCTTGATTTATTCTCTGCTAACAGCTCCTGCTAAGAATCAAAGCCACTTTAGAAAGAATGCTGAGTCTCCTTATTTCAGCTTTACTGCTGCTCCCAGGCTCCACTGGGACCCATAAAACATCGGTGAGCAAAGCAGGGTAAATGCAGGAAAAAAAAGATGATACCCCCCTCTCACCGCCTCCTCCTGAATCCTAGTGGGGAAGCTAGTGAAAAGTTTCTATTGGTTGTACTCCCTGCTGTCTGTGATGCCGTCAACCCAGTGAGTGTCTTCTGCTGGTACCAGAGAGACATTTCCATCCCTTGTACACTCAGCCTTGGGGACTCCTCTCCCCCTGCACTGTCAATAACTCTGCAGGCTGGTGAGAGCGCTTCCTGTTGGCACCCTAGAGGTGACTAAAATTCAGGCATCTTACCGAGTTCAGTAGCCACCACTGTGAGGTTGTGCCAGAGAACAGTCTCGCGATCCAAGACCATGGCCGTAGAGATGGAGCCATCCAGGGCGTTGATGGAAAAATACCTCTCGGGATCTGTGTGCTGATCGATAGAATACCTGCACAGCAAGATTAAGAGATCTGATGTAATACTGTTCAGTAGGCGGCAGTAACTGTAATGCGCTTGTCCTATTAATCATGACTGGTAAACTTCCGACAGGATGGGAATAGGGAGCCATGTAGACAGCTCTGCCGTCAGTGCCGGGCAAGTCATTGCATTCCAAAAGAGCCTTCAGGCAATGTAAGGCGCGTGGGACCTGCCAGCGAGTCATACTTAGGGGCCTTCATTCTCAGGCTTTAGTCTCTGTTTCCTGGGAATTTATCAGTGGGAAAATTGACTCGTCATTTTTCTGGGCAAATAAATGTCTCAGTTAGAGTTCTAGAGTAAACATCAGGGGCACACAGCTTTCCAAATCATTGAATGAGTGGAGTCTTCCCCCAGCACCATCTCTCTCTCTAGCATTTCCTCGTTTGTACATCCTCTCAGGCTTTCCGCTTTCTCTCCAGCACTTGTCTCTTCCTCTCCCCCTCCCAATATCTCCCCTAGCTTTTCCCTTACTCAGGGACGGATTCTCTAATATCACCGATAAAATCTGACGGGCTGCTGTTGCGGCCATAAATGTAACAGTTTCAAAAAGACGAGTCATTCTCGAAGAACTGCGCATGCAAATGAGGTTTGTAGAGGTTCAACGAATTTACATGGCATGAGTCGCTGGTGATAGCGATTGGCCTCTGCGCAGAATCGTCCATGGAAAGAGGCATGCATATGTGTCAGGAAAAGCTACGCTGTAAGCCTTAGTGGAGCGCAATATATGCACACGTCATAGGCGTGCATCACATGCAGCTTCCCATGCGTGCTATTGAGATTTTCTTCCCCAAAAAACTATTATGCTACTTTAATTTATTTGTATTGTGTATTTTTAAAAATAAATTTCATCATGAGCCACAGCTAGAAACATACACCCGAAACAAGCTATTCACAGTACCGCCACCCCCAGACCAGTCGGTAATTTTTGGTCATCAAAAACTAGCGCCATGCTTGAAGAATCACCTGGTGATGATAGAGAATCGCTTGGAGGGGCGTTTAAATATTAATGAGCCTATTTTACTACCATTTTAATATTAATGACCTCGTAATACATTTATATGGCAGAGTCGGAGGCTGCTAGAAAGCTCGGAAAAGACCATGGTGCGCCATTCCGTTAATCGTGCCGGTTTTGCAACCGTCGTTAAAGGTTCGATAAGTTAGTCAATGGCGAGGCATGCAAAGCTCCCAGCACTGAACATCCGGGTATGTGCGCTGACCTGGAGGTTAACTGACGTTCGTGTACTCGCTCTGCAGCTCCTCAGTATCTCTCCTCTTTTGTTACTCCCCTCCGGGAACTCTGCTCGTCAGACAAGTCCCTCCTCTCTGTACCCTTCTCCTCTACCACCAACTCCCGTCTCTGGCCCACCACATGCTTGGAACAACCTGCCTGGCTCACTACATCAGATGCTGTCTCTACTTACTTGAAATCTCATTTAAACACTGACCCCTCTGTGTGTCTGTCACAATTAGATTATAAGCTCTTCTGAGCAGGGACCGTCTCTTGCATATACAATGTACAGCACTGCGTGTACCCGGTAGCACTATGGAAATAATAAATTGTTGTTCTAACTGGGCACCGGCCACTGTTCAGAGCAGTGCCCAGTTAACTTGGTGTATGAAGTTAGACAGCTTTTTAGCTTTCCAAACACGATATGATTATTTAGTCAGTTCACGGCCTGACTATTACTGCTAACTGGCTTGTGGCTCTGTCCAAATTTCATCCCCAGACCATCCTTAACCTAACTGGTTAGGGAATGGCCGGTTAGTGGAGATATTCAGCAGCATTAACCTCACCTTAGCTCAGTGGCATAAAGGGTGAGCAGTGCCTGAGGTGGTGGCGCCCCTCCCTGCCGTGCGTGCGCCTCCTTTCCTTTCCCCGCACCTTTTTAACTTCTCCGGCGTGAGCAGCATGCCCATGTCGGTGTCAGCTCGCCCTAGGCGCGGGTCCCGGAAGTGACGTCAGAGAGCACCGATGCCGACGTGGGCATGCTGCTCACGCCAGGGAAGTAAAAAAGGTACGGGGAAAGGCAAGGGGCGTGCATGGCAAGGAGCAGAGGGGGTGGGGTCGGGGGTGGAGAGGAGGTAGGGTGCCATGCCCTAAGGAAGACCACATCCAGGGTGGACCGTGTCCCCCCCTCCCTTACAACGCCTCTCCTTTTTCTTCATCCCACTTTCCAGCAGGACCCAGTTCCCTGAGTCTCTACTGGAAACTTTGGTCTTGCTGCTTTGGTCTTGCTGCTTAGCAGCAACTGCACCTGCATGCTGGCCTCCCCCCCTGCTTTTTCCTGCATCTATTAGTCTTATGCATGCCCCCCCCCCTTTTCGGTCTCCGGGGGGGGGGGGGGGCATAGAAGGTGGAAAACATCCTGGGCCTGAAGCTGTGTTTTGGAAATTAGGTGAAAATGAGTTTGATGCCATTTTCAGTTTTGCAAAAACCCAGGAAACTGTTGGTGAAACTGTAAACATAAACTCACTTATATACCGCAAATACCACTAAGTTCTATGCGGTTCACAGAGATTAGCAATACAAATGAATAAACAACTAGTATCTAACTTCCAAAAGATTCTGTAGAAAGATGCATCTTTAAAGCACCTCAAAATTGTTGATACGAATTTGAAAGTGTAAATATGTGAGTCAAATCCCCAATCCATGAGGCTGCCTAAAGCAGGGGTCATCAGCCCGAGGACATGGCGAGCCAGTCAGGTTTTTGGGATATCCACAGTGATTATGCATGAGTCAGATTTGCACGCAAGCCTGCCTCCTGCATTGTAATTGTGGGTTTTGTGAAGGCCACATTGGCTGGGTGGGTCCCAAGGGCTGGGCTGAGACACCCCCCCTCCCCCCGGTGTAAACTGACAGTGAAAGACCCTGGCCATCCTGCACAACTATTTTTCCATCAGATCTCTGCTGCACATTGAAACTCTGCTAGTCAGTGCTACAGTCCAAGATCGGTTGCTCTTCTCAGTGGTCATAGGCTGTAAGTGGATGCCATGATTACCTGATGACGCTGCTCTGCGAGTCCAGGTCTGTCGCAGTGACCCTCCCCACCAGCACTCCAAGCTCCCCGTTTTCATACACAGACAGCAGGTAACTGGGCTGTGAGAAGAGGGGGGGCTCGTCGGCGTCCTCCACCATCACCCGGACTGTGGCCACGTCCTTGAAGGGCCCCTTACGGATATACTGCGGGTCAATGACAGTGTTGGTGGCTTCCACCCGAAAACTGTACGACTTGCGGGATTCAAAATCAAGAGGCTGGAGAGGAGCAGAGAAAACAGACCAAGACAAAGAAGGAGGAAGAGAGAGGCAATAATGGGGGGGGGGGGGGAACTGACTGAAAACTAAATATAACATTTCAAAATGCTAAACAATTGTCTTCTAAAATGTATCTTTTCTTAGAATAAGCATAGCAAATTAAGTAAACAAAAAATCAAACAAACCCAGAGAAACATTTTAAGTCACATTTTTCCTTAGGAATTAATCAGGTTTTTCCAATGGAAAAAGAAGAAAGATAGTGTATAAAAAAAGTGACTGATTGGAGGAGGGTGGGAGCTGTAAAGAATGGTAGGGGTATGTTTGCTGGGGGAGGGGGCTATAGGGAATGGTGGGGAAGTGCTGTTCTAGGACAAGCAGGATGAGTCAGTCACATATGGGTGTTGTCCCCCAACAGCTATCCTGCTGTCCACGGAGAACCTACATTACAGGTAAGTAACTACACTGTTCAGGAGGGAGCTGTAGGAGGATATTGGCTGGGAGGGAGGGGGGAAGCTGTAGGGAATGTGGGGAAGCGCTGGCTCTGGAGGGTGTTGGAAATGGTAGGGGTGTGCTGGTTGGGGGAGGGGGCTGTAGGAGAATGCTGGCTATGTGGGGGAAGCTGTAGGGAATAGTAGGGGAGCAGTAGCTTTGGGGGAGAGCTGTAGGGAATGGTGGGGAAGCTCTGGCTGGGGGGGGTCTTTAAGAAAGGGTAGGCAGGGGAGGACTGGCTGGAGGCGAGGGGGTTTGTATTATGGATTGATGTTTTTCTGCTTCACTAGGCACTCTGTTCTCTCTATTTTTCTGAGTTAAAACAAATTGCGGTTTGCAATATTGTGACTTCTGGCAATGGAGTTATGCCCTTCTTCTGGCGTTTCCGCTTTGGCGGGCATGCCACCGTGCCCACCACCGGAGGCTGATGGATGGCAGAGGCTGGTGTGCTGCGACAGGCCACGCACAGGCTGATGGATGCAGGGTGCAAGAGGAAATAACAAGGGACAAGCAACGCAATTAGAGGCTGCCAGTAAATCACAGGGAACGCCGGGAGCTGAGGAGGGAGAACGTGGAAGGACGGCAGCAGGTTTGTGAATGACCAGATGAGAGAGACTCACAGTTACATAGGCACACACAGAAAGCAAACCTAACTCTCTACGTGACCCTGGGGAGTTACTTGATTTTTCTGTGCCTCAGATCTAATCCCCTGCTCTGTCACTGACTCTCTGTGTGTAACTCCAGGGATTTATTTTATCTCCCTGCGCTCAGTTCTAATCTCTGACTGTCTGAGGGGAGTTGTTTTATCTCTCTGTCCCTCAGTTCTAATCCCCTTTCTCCTAGGTCAAGCAGGATGAGTCAGCCACATATGGGTGTTGTCCCAACAGCTCCCAATTTGCGGATAAGCTCTCCAATAGTTCAGAGAGATTTTTTTTTCTCTGAGCACGTGCAGTGCCCGGGCCCCACTGGGCATGCCCGAGCCCTACCCATTTCCCCCTGCTTCCCCCTAATCCCCAGTCTTTAGTTTCCGCCCGTTCTCATCGGTCGGATTTTCTACAGCTCTCCATTACAACTTTTCTAGTCATCACCTTGAAGATGCCTGAATCATCAAAAGAAATACCTGGGATGCAGGAAAAGGATGAATGCACTGGACCCTCATGAATTGTGCGTCCACGGATTGGATCCGTCGCACGAGGTTCCGTGTTGCTTGCATTTTACGCACATGTCTTCGTGAGCATGCAAGCTGAACCTCCCTGCTTACATTGTGCCTGCTGGTATCCGCACGCACGTAAGCCGAACCAGCCCTCCTGGAATTGTGCCCACCTGGTTTCGTGAGCACTCCAGCTGAGGAAGAGGGCACTGAGAAACTCCGTGGAAAGGAGTGAAGCCTGAGAATCAGCCTGCACAAGCCAGACGAGGAGTTGTTTTATCTCCCTGCGCTCAGTTCTAATCTCTGACTGTCTGAGGGGAATCAGTTTATCTCTCTGTCCCTCAGTTCTAATCCCCTGTTCTGTCACTGACTCTCTGGGCTCCTTTTACTAAGCTGCGTTAGGGCTTTAACGCGCGGAATAGCACGCGCTACATTGCCGCCCGCGCTAGACCTTAACGCCAGCATTGAGCTAAAATGCTGCGTGCGCTAAAAACGCTAACGCGGCTTAGTAAAAGGAGCCTGTCTGACCCTGGGGGGAAGCATTTTGCTTCCCTATGTGCTGGAGGCAGATTGTGACAGACAAATCTGACTGATTTCTTCAGTTGGGTGACCAGAGATTCAGACCGAGGGCATGCGCTGAATTCAGTCTGCTTGGATTTCAGCAAAGCATTTGATAACTGTTCCTCGCAGGAGGCTCGGGAATAAACTGAGCAGCCTGGGGAAATGTCCCAAGGTGGTGAACTGGATTAGTAACTGTCTGATTGACAGATGACTGAGTAGTGGTAAATGAAATTCACTCGGAGGAGAGAAAAGGTGAGCCGTGGAATAACTCAGTGATCAGTCCTGAGGCTGATTTTCTTTCAATATCCTTGTAAATGATATTGCCAAGGACCTGGTAAAAAATAAAAAAAAAAAGTGTGCTTTTTGGTGGATGATGACCTGAAGATCTGCCACAGAATGAACCTGCCTCAGGAAGCAGATAAATTGAGGAATGATCTACAGAAAATGGGAGACTAGTTAATGAATGTTTTGCAGTTAAGCTTTAATGTGATGAAGCGCAGAGTGATGTATTTAGGGGTCCAGAATAGTAAAGGATTCTTTTGTAACAGGAAGAAAGAAACACTGGGGCCGGGGTGATAATATCTGACGAGTCTGGCTGAAGCTGTGTGGAGAAGGAGTTCTCCTGCTTAAAAAGCTCTCCATTTGCACTTAATGTATGTGAGTCATTTTCTCAGAATTCCCTGAAGAAAACTTTAGAAGTCTCAGCATTTAGACTCAAACGTCACCAACCCTGCTGGCATCGTGTCTTCAAGTGTGGAATTATCTGGAGTGCCTGTTGTACCTTGGGCAGAACAACCGTCTCCCAAACAAGGAAAGAGTTATCACTTGGAGATTTGAAACGTCATCTGGAGGCTACTGAAAAAAAGGACTCTGTGAAATGCACTGACATTTGCACGTCAATTCCGCACTGCCTACAGCCTACGCCGGAGCTTTCCCTCTGATCCATCCTGCCCCTTCTGATGCAACTAAAACGGTGCGTGGTCTTCATCATAAGGCGTATGGGGACAGAGTTAAAGATCTCAATCTGTATACTTTGGAGGAAAGGCACCTACTAGTACCTCAAAAATCACACCTCCGTAGGACCGAGTTGAGAAACCCTTCTTTAGGGATCAGTATGGTAAACTCATCGGAGGATGACAGATAATCCAATGTGATATAAGAATAATGCAGCTCAAAGGCCCTGCAGAGCTCACAAAAGTTGAATAATTTCTTTGTGTTTTGTTTAGACATATACTGATGGTTTATATTTTTACGACTGGTATCTGTTTGTATGTTTGAAATGTGCTTGGATAATGTAATTTGCTGATGGCTAGAGATGTCCAGAGCAAAGTGACCAAAACGGTGTGGAGTCAAGACAGATGAGATCCGAAGACCCTAAAGGGGAGACCTTGAAGATATGAAAAGTATTAACACAAAAAAAGGGGAAGCTGCAGAATTAGTGAACCTTTTTTGTTTCAAATGAAGACCTTATTTTGGGTTGGAAAGACATCCCCTTGCCTTTTCGTCTTGTTCTTGTTTGTATCTCAAGGCGTGGGGCTCTTCTGCCGAGCTAGCGGATCTGACATGAAACCAAAGGGAGACAGTAACATCGGGGAATCATTTTTCTTGGAGACGGTGGTGGATGCCCTCCCAGAGGAGGTAGTGGAATTCATAAAGGAGAGGGCTACATACCGAGGATCCCCAAGGGGCGAGCGATGGAAAACAAGTACTGAGGGCTTCAATTCAATAAAGCAGTGAAATGGCTTTTGCTGTTCCTGCCCACTTAAATCTCTCTGAACATCAGCCCCAGTGATTATAATATCAGAACAAAGAAAAGGGTCCAAAGAATCTATAACTATGCCTTTTCCTGGGAGGTAGCCTTTCTGTACCAATTGTAGCTGCTGCGCTGGGTAGGTTATTCACCCGCCCCCCAATCTATAAATGGCATCTAAAGTTGTGTCTGCCTACATATTGGGGGACCTTCTGCGAGGCATAATCACAGCCTGGGGCAGTGGAGCATGTATGGGGGAGAACAAGACGGGGTCAGGTTTTTTCTCTTTTTTTTATGCAAACCTCCCCCCCCAATAAAAAAACAACATAAACTCGTGCAGCCGAGCGGTAGCAGGTTCCCGGAAGTGACGTAAAACTTTCCTTCCAGTGTGGATTCCTTATCTGAATGTCCTGAATCTGAGAGGCCGCAGTCAGATTCTGAACAATCTATGACTTGATGATTTGGGTTTTCTGGAATGTTTACTTGGGTTGCCTATTATATCTTTGTGGGATGGGAGGGTGAAAGGGGGGAGTGGGGCCGAAGGGCAGAGTAGTCCTGTATGGGTGGGGGGTTTGGGGACAGGATGAGTACGGGCTCTTGCTACAGAATTTAATGTCTTGGTTGGATGTTGTATTTTTCCTTGATTGCAATCAAAAGATTTTAAAATAAAAACTTGTGCAGCCAGCCTGATATTCAGCTGGGGCCAGTGGCGTAGCAAAGCAGGGGAGGGGGAGAGGGAGACAGAAAGAGCGCTAGTCTCCTCCTCTCTGCCCATCCACCTCTTCAAAATTTTCATCTCCTAAATGCTGCTCGCGCTGGCCAAAGCTTTCCTTCTGACATCACTTCCTGGTTGCGGGACCAAGAAGTGACGTTAGAGGGACAGCTGAAGCTAGCACGAGCAACAGCTAGAACATGCTGCTTGCTGCCACCAAAGATTTTGAAGAGGTACATGGAGGGGTGGGGGCACATAGTTTATGTTTATTAAAAACTTTATATACTACATATACAGCCAAAAAGGATTAAAGCGGTTTACAATATAATTCAAACAAAATTTGAAAAGAACTCCATTCAAATGGAAAAGAAAAGGAGAGAAAAAAATAAATCTTTTTTAAATACATACTACATTTTAAAATTAATTGATACAAATTAAAAATTATAAAAATAAATAAGTGAATAAATGCAGACTGCAATCCCGTATTCATTTCATCAATTTAAAAAGGCCACTTAAAAAAAAATATGCACTACCACCTTCCCTCACTACACCGCAGGCCGGGACCGTCCAAATGATCCAGATATATTCAGCGCTGGTACCTGGACATGGCCCAGCACTGAATATAACTGGATAATTTTGTCAGCAGTGATCAGCGTGTAAAACAGTGCTGACTGCCGCCGGCTGAATATCGGGGGATTGTGTTCTAATCTAAATTAATCCCAGCAGAGTAAAATAATATTAGACAACACCAATTAAAGACATTCTACGTTAAATAATGCCATGTAGGATACTGTTTACTTTTCTACAGTGCCTCAGTTGCATTCCCTAGCTCTGTCTGTATTTGTGACCTGACAAATCAATTTGGATAAAACATCAGGCAGTATCTTTACCCCTGTACCTTGCAATTAACTTTCAATGGGAAACTATCATGGACCACATGCTCTAAAATATATGTTTAGGTTTGAAATGAAATCCAATGTCTCTCCCTGACCCATCACTCCAGGATGGCCCATTTTTCTGGGAGTTAGTGTTCCCGCCTATTTAGGGTTATCATACGGCTCCAGAAAAAAAGAGGACGTATTGAAACATCCGGGATTTACTTCCACTGAAAGCAATAAAAGTAAAACCCAGATGTCTCAATCCGTCCTCTCTTTTCTGGAGCTATATGGTAACCCTACACATAGTTAAACTGGTCGTCTGAGAATAGTAAATATTGAAGAACTTGCACGGTCTGTGTCTGTATATGACCATTTGGTTGAGGATGGGCTGGGGAGGGCTTCAATGGTGGGATGGTGTAGACGGGCTGGAGTGAGCTTTGACGGAGACTTCAGTAGTTGGAACCTAAGAACAGGACCGGGCAGAGCTTTAGATCCTTGCCCAGAAATAGCTAAGAAGAGGGAAAAAAACATGTAAATTGAATCAGGTTGGGCAGACTGGATGGACCATTTGGATCTTTATCTGCTGTCATCTACTATGTTGCTATGTCTATTTTTATATATTTGCTCAAAATGGAAAATTTGTACCACAAGGGTTCTAGTTCCATCTGGGTAACCCCTTAGTCGTCTAGCTCAATCTTTCTAAAAATAAATCTATTTATCTGCCTATGCCTCAAATCTGATCCCTGCCACGGACTCTGTGGGGGAGTGATCTTATCTCCTTTCACATCATTGCAGTAAGCTTTAATTAGATACTAGTAATAATGACAATCTGTTTATTTCTTAACTTGATTTAATTAATGCCTTTTAATTTGTAAGTCAAGATAAGTTGCAATAATTCAGGGGGGGGTTACTGTTTGGAAAAATATGTGAGGAAATATCAGAAGTGGCCACATGGTGCCAGTATAATTAATTAATGAGGGGCTGAAAAGCCAGTAATAACCACAAGATGTCAGTATCAGATTTATTTATTTTTTTCATAGGGTGAAGAGAGAAAGCCAAAGGGACAAAGTGGTGAAGAGAGATCAGTATGGGGAGAGAAAGCGCAGGGCAGAGACTGGTAAGGAAATAAGATATTCAAGAGAGAAAGGTTTGCAAGAAGCAGAGGAGAACAAAGGCATGGGGCAGGGAGAAGGATAGAAAGGAGCTTGAAGTAAAGGTTGAGACCACCTTCTCTTCTCTCCCTTTTTGCATGCTTTTCTGAAGCCTGTGAAGGTGCTGTATGCTAACCTTTGTTTTGGCTTCTGTGACTAATCCTGGAAAAGAGAAAAAAAAGGGCCATTTGCAGCACCATAATCTGAGAGAATCCTGTCACTGTGGCAAAACCCTTAAGATGAGCAGTGCCAATCTGGACCTGCAGTGGAACCCAGGACTTTTCTTCGCCATTCTCTTTCAAACCTTGTCATTCTTTTGCTGCGTTATGGCCTCTTTTACAAAGCTGTTTAGCGCAGGCCACAGAAGTACCTGTCCTGAAGCTCATAGGGATTTAAAGGGCTTGGTAAAGGGGGGGGAGTTGGTTATGTAGTTGACACACACAAGCAGAGTAACTGAATCTGAATTAACGGGAGAAAGAGAGAGCAAAGGAGACAGAAAGCATAAATCAGACTGCTGAACAGAGACCAGGACCTGAGGCGTCTGTCTGAAAGGGATCAGGGCTCTATCACTCATCTCCCTTGCCAGTAATTATTCTCATTAGGCAGTAATGATGTCCTCCTCTCACACCACCCTGAGGGAAAGGAGGGGGGCTGGTGGGCAGGAGGTGGGGAAACCAATGCTAAAATCTCCGGTCTTTTTATTAACACCTAATTAGCACAAATCAGAGCAGTTACAGAGGGCATATTAGTATGTCTCTTCTCTCTGCCCTCTGTGCTACACACACACATCAGTGATTTGGACAGGCCTCTAGAGCTCCAGTCCCACCCACCCCCCTCTTCAGATATTGCAGTAACATTGATCTTAGCAATGCCCTTCACCAAAACTGAGCCCTAATGCATAACCCTCTCCCCAACACAAAAACAGAACCTTGACCACCCTCCGGCCCAGCAGGGGCCAGGGGAAGCAGGATCAGATTGTCTGCGAAGGCTTGGCCCAGGATCACCATCGACCAGTGGGTCCTCAGCATCATCAAGCAGGGATTCTGAATTTGTCTCCACTCCCGCCCCCCATAGTGGGCGGGGCACTCTTCATCTGACGACCCAATATTCCTGCAGCAAGGAGAGGACCTGCTTCGGGGAGAATCAATAGAGGCGGTGCCGAACAGAGGAGATCACCAAGGGGTTTTTACTCCAGGAACCCCCGCGTCCCCATGGACAAGGACAAACGCTCAATTCTGATCTCTGCAAGCTCAACAGGTGCATACACAAGGAATGATTCCAGATGCACTCTCTGGGTACAGTCTTGCCCCCGTTACAGCCCAAGTATTGGCTAGTATCCCTGGATTTACAGGATGCATACATTCACGTGCCCATGCACCCAGCCCGCAGGAGGCATCATCGCTTCCAAGACAGACACTTCCAGTACAAGGTCCTACCCTTTGGACTCTCAACGGCTCCAAAAGTGTTCACAAAGTGTGTGGCCGTGGCACATCCTCGCCTTCAGGGGGTGTGCATCCTATCTTATCTCGACGACTGGCTAATACTGGCCCACCCTCCAAGGGAAGCACAGGCAGCCCTGACAACCACCATAACCCTCCTCCAAGAAGTGGGGTTCCTCATCAACTACAAAAGATCCCACCTGATACCCACCCAGGGGATATCTTTCATCGGGGCAGTCATCGACACCACACAGACCATGGCTTTCGACGCCATGACATCCCTGGCCCAGTGCACCTCTGCCAGCAGCTCATCATTGGCACGCTCCCTCCTGCGTCTCATGGACCACAGGACGGCTGCAGTCTTTGTTGTCCAGCACACCAGACTACACTTGAGATCCCTGCAAGGGCACCTCAGACGTCACTGGGACCAGCATACCCAACCTCTGACCACCCAGATACCCATTCGCCAACCCATACATAAGATGCTTCACTGGTGAATGGCCCGAGATAACTTAGTGAAAGGGAAACCAGACCACCACCTCACCAGCTGGTGGTCACCATGGATGCCTCCAAACATGGATGGGGGACACACCTTCTCCATCTTCGCACAGGGGACATATGGTCTGCCCAGGCGTCCTCACTCCATATCAACCTACTGGAGCTCAGGGCCATAGGGAATGCCCTCGAAATCTTCAAACAATGGGTGACAGGCAGGGCAGTCCTCACCCAAACAGAAAACCAGGTGGCCATGTACTACATCAACAAGCAGGGAGGGACAGGGTCAGCCTCGCTATGCAAGGAAGCTTGCCACATATGGGAGTTCGCCAACTCCATTCAATGCCCCATCCAGGCAACTTACCTACTGGGGGAGCATAAGGACCTTCTCTTTGAATTCCAGACACTACATGAGGAAATGCATTTCTGGTTCTAACCTGGGAACAGGATCCCACAGATTTTGCTGTCCCAGTAGCTGTTTTCCCCCTTTCCCCAGGATTAGACATAGTTTTTCCTGCTCACTCTTGTGAGAAGTCTTTTATTCTCTCTCTCAGCACTTTGGGAAATGGGCATCTCTTCTTTTTTTGGATTTTGCACAGTACAGGAGGAAACATTTCTGTTTCTCTTGTGTTACACAGCATACAGTCTGGCTTCCTGAGGTGTCCAGTTCAGATTTTGTCTGCATGCTTCTATCCCTTATCCTGTATTTAGTGAGGTTCTGTCTGTGTTGTGTGTGTGGCTAAGGTGAGAGATTCTGCCAGTGCGTATAGTTTCTCTGTAGGAAATTGCAGTAGATGCGTTTGATTATTGAATTTTTATTTTTTTATGGCAGTTAGGAGTGTAATATTTGTGGTTCAGCCTTTATCTGGAGGGTTGTTTTCTGTGTGAGTGCTGTCGTGATATGGCAGATTTGGGTTTTTTTGTAGGGTTTTGTGTGTAGCAGTGAAGGGGTTCTCTCTGTCTCGCTCTCCTTCCAAAGTCCACCCAATGCCCTTTTGCTCTGTATTTACCTTCCTGACGGTCAGGATCCCATCCTGGCCCTGGGAGTCGGTGCTGATGCTGAAGGCCTCTGCCCCTTCCCCATCCAGAATGCTGTAGGACATTAGTGCATTCTCACCAATATCCGGGTCATGTGCCCTCAGTCGTCCAACCAAGGAGCCAGGCTCTGAAGTTTCCAGCACCGAAAACTGATATAAATCTTATGGGTGGTGGCGAGGGGGAAGGAAGAGAAAAGGGAAAACCAGTGAGTACAGGGCCATAGATACAACAAAACAGTCAGCTCCAAGTTTTCATGGTAAAAATGTACTGTTTGGAGGGAGCCACCCCTCTAATTTATTTATTTAAAAATTTATATACTGCATAATAACTATGCGGTTTACAAAATTACATGCATGCATATTTACGAAATGCTAAATATGTTTCAACAAGACAAACACAAGAAGACATTAACTAATGGTATCATTATTAAAATCTTCTTTAAATTCATCCTAAAAGATGGAAACACAAGATCCCATAAAATCATTTACAGGACAGGAAGGCATTAACAGAGAATAGCATTAGCACAGGAAGGCATTGACAAATAATTGCCTGCATCTATCCTAGTATCTCTTCTTTATCATCACTCTGTCCATTCCTCTCTCTCCAATAATCCTGTTACCACTCGAACATCAATTTTCTCAGTCACTGCCCCCCAATTATGCAATTTGATGCCCACACATCTCCGGGAGGAATCTACCCTAGATCGATTTAAATCTAATTTAAAGACATTCCTATTTAAAGAGGCTTTCAATCTTTAACCACTAACCATCGTCTCCTGCACAGACGTAGCAATTCCCATCCCCAATGTACTTATCATGTTTGTCTTTCTATCCTAATAATTATTGTATTTCCACCCTCTAACCTACTGTTTGATACCGTTAGTCTATTAATGTAACCATTTGACTAATATTGATACCAGTCTATACACCCCGGAAATTTTATATTTTATCATTGTACACCGCTTAGAAATTAGATAAGCGGGATAACACATTTTAAATAAACTTTGTTCCTCTAAATCTATCCCCTAACCGCAGGGGTAGGCAATTCCAGTCCTCGAGAGCCAGAGCCAGGTCAAGTCTTCAGGATATCCACAATGAATAATAATAATAATAATAACAGCTTATATACCGCAGGACCGTGAAGTTCTATGCGGTTTACAAAGATTAAAGATGGTACAAATTGAATGAATTTAACAGAGGTGAAAGATAGAGGTTAACAATTCAAGGGAACCGGTGTTGAAGAGAAGGATTGTGCGGGTCAGTTGTCAAGATTCCTTGAGATGCAAATCTATCTCATGCATATTTATTGTGGATATCCTGAAAACCTGACCTGGCTCTGGCTCTCGAGGACCGGAATTGCCTACCCCTGCCCTAACCCATCCATCACTTATTCTTGGCTCCTTTCTTCTCTGGGCTGGGGATGGAGGATCCGTGCGCTCCCTCCCTTGCTGTGGCTGTTACAAGAGCAGCAGGTGTGTGGGAAGCTTGGGGCCCTGCAAGAGCTATGAGCTCCCTCCCTGGCTGTGGCTGGGAGCAGCAGGTGTGGGAGTAGCTTCGGTCCCTGCAGGAGCTGCGCTCCTTGATTCCGCGTTGCAGCGATGAAGGAGCTGAGCCCTGTGATGTGCAACAGCTGGGAAGCACAGCTGGATGGCATTCATGAATATTTAGTGGCATCCTTTGCTTCCCACCAAGAGCTTCACGTTTCAGTGTCTCACCTGCCTGTTGTACTCCCTCCATGCTTTAGCTCAGTCATGGAAAGGAACATTTACTGAGCCCATTTCTCATGACTTTAACTGTGATTGTTTTTTCATATTCCTCTCCTTTTCCTGTCTCTGGATTAGAGAATGATACGGGGACAAATTTGTCCTCATCCCGTCCCCATGAGTTTTGTTCCTGTCCCTGTCCCATTCCTGTAAACTCTGCCTTAACTGCACAAGCCTTGAACACTTATGATTTTAAAGTGTTTGAGGCTTGTGCAGAGGAGGACAGAGCTTGCAGGAATGGGGCAAGGAAAGGAAAATAACTCATCGGGACAGAAAAATGAATTCCTGTGGGGATGGGGAAAAATTTGCCCCCATGTCATTCAGCCTACTCTGGATCTTTTACCCCTGCAGACTCCACCTCTCACTTGTCCCCTCCTCAAATATGAAAATCTCCTGTGGCTGGAATGAGAGAAAAAAAAGGGATTTGGAGAATTAGATGCCTGTGCTAACTGGCAGCACGAGAGGCTGGTCTGAGCAAGTTGAGCTGCGTTAAAAAATTCAATCACTACTTTTCTCTCCATCCCCTAAGCGCTCATCACTTCAAACTCATTACCAACATTTTCATTTATTTAAAAGGCATTAATGTTGTTTTCTTGTGTAAGTAGAGTTCTGTGTAAAAGGAATGAGGATGGGAAAAGAGAGGAGAAATGCAGTGAGGGAGACAGAGAAAGAGGTAAAGACAAAAGGGCTGTGATCCAGAGAAGGAGAGAGAGCGAGGGAGACAAAAGCAGCTACTGAGGAATGCAGCTCAGTGAAATCTGGAATAAGATCAAACCCTCAGATCTCTCCGAAGACAAAACAAAGCATACTCACAAGGAATGAACTTGCAGTAAAAGATTACTGAACACTCTCTTTAAGAATGCAGAAAAATGAAGAAAGATCCCTGAGTTTCTATATAAACCCTTTATATACCCTGTTCTTAGACAATAACATGTCAGTCAAGATGATGTACAGATACATTATTTAAAACAGCATTATAGTTTCTCCCTAGGAAACAGATTAAAAATGTCCTAAACTAGGGTTACCATATGGCTCCAGAAAAAGGAGGACGGATTGAGACATCCGGGTTTTACCTCCATTGCTTTTAATGAAAGCAAAACCCAGATCTCTTAATCTGTCCTCCTTACGTCTAATGAAAGTAAGACCCGGATTATCAATCCATCCTCCTTTTTCTGGAGCCATATGGTAACCTATCCTAAACCTCAATTTTGAACCTGTATTCTTCAAGTGCTCTGGCAATTGGCTCTACCACTCCACAGCCATGGATCTAAAAGGTTTCTTTCTCCAAGTGTTAACACAGCAGAATACAAGGCAGTACAGGAAGTGCTAGCAAATCTATTTAACCCGATTGTGCTCTCTGTTCATTTTCCTATGACCTGATCAGAGCGATTCATCTGCAAACAGGGGAAATCACTAACCCAGATATTTAGAGAGATCTGTGTCAACAGTAAGGTTAACAAATCCTTCTGAATGTCCTGAACAAATGAATACAAAAAGGTCCTAATGAAGTGTCTGTATGGAAACCAGAACCTGTGACCACATTTTTTATCTTATAGACACTGATTAACAACTATAGTTGTGGGGTTTTATTGCCTTCACACAAGGTTTTGATTCTACCTGGCACTCTGGCCTCGGCTTTACACTGCTGTAAACGTGAATTGGAGGAGAAACGTATGATTTAGGTAAACATGAGTTGTAATATGAAGATAACTATGAGGCAGAGTTTCAAACTGAAGAGTGAGGGAGGAACATAGCCTGATACCCCACCCTCTTTTTAATGTCTACACCAATGATCATCCCGTGCTACCAGAAAGGTCCCCTGTCAAACACCTGCTGTAGGCAGACGATCCGCTTGCTCTATCTCCTGCCCCAGAAAGCCTGCTTGACAGAGGCCTACAACAAAGACGAATCATGGGCTCTACAAGTAAGCTTGACAAAGAAGAAAAAGAAAAAGCTTTGGCCATTCAAACACCCCAGTAAAACTACAATCCAACCAGTGCGCTCATATGGGAGCTTGGTCTGGGATAAATTAATAACCATCCTAAAACAATCCCGATAGAAACCCTCTGTGTAAACAGAAACTCTACCAACAGCATCGGCAAAAGAGAATTAGGACGTTTCCCTTTGAAACTCGCTCCACATTCATATTCTGCTGTCCAATATCCATTACAAAATTTGGCACTCTCCGATCTATGGATCAAAAACTGTTAACGGTCCCATCAATGAAAATAATAGGAACCTGAAGGCTAGATATCTTCTCCGTGAACGCGCGCCTAGGCTCTGGAACGTTATGTCAACATACTTAAGAGAGGAGGAAAAATTAACACGTTTAAAAAGTACCCTGAAAAGCTTTCTGCTTAAAGATGCCTTCAACCTATAACTCCTCCCCACCAAAAAAGTGATTTTTGTTTCCCTCTTTACAATTCCCCCCACCATCCTTATTGTGCTTTCCATATACCCTGTTTCCCCGAAAATAATAATGACACAGACAAAGTGCCAGGTTTTGAAAAGCCGCCCGGACATGCCCTCTAAAAAGAGGACATGTCTGGGTAAATCCGAATGTCTGGTAACCCTACGTATAGATCCATAAACATAAAAGATAAAATCAATTTCTAGACCGCATAACCTTACAGTTCAATGCGGTTTACAAAAGACTAATAGAATGTAACAATTAGGGAATGAGTTGCCTAAGAACTTAGAAAACAGATAGGTTTTCAAGTGTTTCCTAAGTAATTGCTTGAAATCTTTATCCCAAATGGTAGCCTGATATGAGAGCATACATTCATGGTATCTTTCAAACTTGCAACCCTTCACTGATAGATAGACAAATAAGGCATGAGTTTTACGAGATAATTTTTGAGTAGATGTTGAAAATAAATCGATTAAGTACAGTGGAGCTTGATCCATGAAGACTCTCTAATAGATGCAACCCAATTTGAAGACAATACGTGCCTCAAGCAGTAGCCAAGGCAATTCCCGAAATATAGGAGTGACATGTTCAAACTTATTCAAACCGAATATAAGTCTAGCTGCAGTGTTCTGTATAAGTCGCAGCCTGGAGATAGTTTTTTTAACACCTGCCAGGTACACAATATTACAATAGTCGAGGTGACTTAATACCAGTGATTGGTCTAATAGCTTAAATGCCGTGAAATCAAAGTATGCTCTGAGAGAACGTAGTTTCCATAAAATTTGGAAACCCTTACGTACTACCGAATTAACTTGGTTTTGCACAATCAAAGTTTGATCAAGAATTACTCCTAATATTTTGACAGGGGAGTGGATCGGATATTGTAGAGTTTTTATGGTAATGGAAGCTTCTGAAGGTTCCTGACGTGGTGAGGCAAAGAAAAACTGTCTTATCAGAATTCAGTTTTCAATCAATCTTCATCCAGTCTTCAATCAATCCAATTACTTCTTCAAAGGTATCAATAATGTTAAGAACTGATGATCCCTCCTGAAAAGCTACACACTAACAGAATTCTAACACCGATTGTCCCCCCATTAAATATAGGCTAAAGGATCATAAATTAGAAATAGAACCATGTAGACAAAATCTGAACTGGAACTCCCAAGAGGCAAGAAATTGCATTCAGTGTAATACTGGAGAAACAGAAATGCTTTTCTTCCTGTACTGGACAAAATCTAGAAAGAGAAGAGATGCACATTTCCCAAAGAACAGAGAGAAAATCAAAGAGTTCCCACAAAAAGAATGAGTAGGAGAAACAGTGTTTTATCCTGGGAAAGAGGAGAAACAGCAGCTGGGGATCTGTGAGATCCAGTCTCCAGGTTAGAAGCAGAAATGCATTTCCTCATGTACTGTGCAAAATCCAGAGGGGGAAGAGATGCACTTTTCCCATAGATCTTATTTAACATTTATATGAGCTCATTGAAATACTATGATCTGAATGCCCGAGGAACATTACTGACGTATGCTGATGATATTTTTATACTACTTGAGGTTGACCCTGATTTAGTTAACTTGACATCTAATATTAACCATTGTATTGCTAAACTACAGTCCTGGGCACTGATAGTTTAGATGAAGTTAAATACTACTAAGACAAAACTCCTTTGGTTAGGCCCTAAATTAGACTCTCTCCCTTCTGTTGTGAATTTAGACTCAGGAGAATCTCTGAAAATTGAGTTTTCCTCTTCATTATTAGGCGTTCTCATTGATTCTTCTCTAACATTTAAGGATCAAGTTAATTCTCATGTAAAAAAAAAAATGTGTTTTTTTCAGTCTCTGTGATTTGCGGAAAGTTTGAGCGCTTTTTCATCAACAGCATTTCTCCATCTTGGACTACTGCAATTCAGTGTACGTGGGCCTATCCAAGGCTAGTCTGCAGAGACTCCAGCTGATACAGAATACCACTGCCAGACTCATTTTTGGCAAGAGTAAGTTTGATCATGTGTCTCCATTGCTCAGAGAACTACACTGGCTCCCAGTTCACTTGAGAATTCAATTTAAATGCATCTATACTGCATTTAAGATTTTATTTGGCTTCTTTACTACTCTTATGCCTTTGGACTGGAATGTGTGTAGATCTCAACTGGCCAGAAAAACTCAGAAATTAAAACTCTCCTTTCCCTCTCTTAGGGGTAAAAGTAAATCTATTAAGTAATTTAGTCATTCTGTCTCCTTCAAATTGACAGAGCTCTGGAATAACTTGCTGCTTTCATTAAGAAGCTTAGGCCCCTTCTTATCATTCGGGAAGGCTTTGAAGATAATTCTGTTTGTCAAGCATTTTGGAAATTAACTACTTCTACCTCCCTTGCATTAGTTATTTTTTTTGTCTAGTTCTTTTGTATTTTTCCTTTTCTTAATGTTAACCGAGTCGAACTCCAAATTGGCTGATGACCTGGTTTATAAAAGTAAGTTTTAGTTTAGTTTAGAGAAAATCAAAGACTTTAATAAAAGAACGAGCAGAAGAAAACTGTCTAAGCCTGGGGGAAAAAAGAGAAACAGCAGTTGGATCCTTCCACTGGGACAGAAACATTACATGAGCAGAGGGAAATGAACAGGTGGAAACCTGGGAATTGTCTATGGCATTTATAAGAATTGGTTAGGCAATTCGATATGAGTTCAGCCTTTGACCTGGTAGATCACAGGAAAATGCTACAATGCCTAGATGCCATTGGTATCAAAGACGAGGTGCTGAACTAGTTTTGTGGCTTCCTTACATCCCGCACCTATCAGGTACGCTTCAATTATGAGCTTTCCGATACCTGGAGCAATCCATCTGGTGTGCCACAAGAGTCACCATTGTCTCCATTACTATTTAATGTCTACATGTCCTCACTGAGCTTGCAATTAACTCAGCTGGGGATAAAACTATTCAGTTATGCAGATGAGTTCACGATTATAATCCCATTTACTGACTCTATCTTGGAAACTATTTCCAAGGCTTCAGAAGCCATAAACATGATGGAGCAATGGATGACAAACTTCAAGCTCAAACTTAATTCAGAAAAAACAAAATTCTTCATTGCTTCACCACATCCGTTTGACACCAAAACACCTCTATGCATCAATGAACTTAATCACCCCATCCAGTCCACCATAAAGATACTAGGTGTAACTCTAGATCAATGCCTAACCATGAAAGACCAGGTGGACTCCTTAATCAGAAAGGGTTTCTTCACTCTCTGGAAACTCAGATCCATTAAAGCTTATTTCGATATGTCGGCATTCAGAACCCTGAAACAATCCCTCGTACTAAGTCAACTTGACTACTGTAACATCG